>NW_026692034.1:0-64035 GCF_021218885.2 Marmota monax | reverse complement strand
AATCACATGCAAAGTTACCAGTTTTACTTTAGTTGGTGTTTTGTGATTAGTTAAGCCTAAATTTCATTTTACTGTTTAATTTGGGCTTCCATTTGATTATGTAGGAACCCAAGCAGCTGTAGTTGTTTCTGCCTGATTGCCTCTCAATTATTATTTTTTTAATAGCAAAATAAATGACAAATGACATGGGTAACAATGTTGATTTCAATTGTTCATTACAGGAATTTATTGGATTGATTTCTCATCAGAAAAGAATTCCTTCATATCACACTTCACTCACAGGAAGCATGAATTGACGAAAACTACACAAAATCTCAATGACCTAGTAGTATATAAGAAAATTTTAATGAAGAGTCCATGAGCATTGAAAAATTGAACTTTAACAGCCCTCCCGACACACACACACACATACACATACACACACACACACACACACACACACACACACTGGGGGCTGCCTTTCTTAGTTGCTCATTGGAGATTGAAAGCATTTAGGAGATGTATCAAATCTAACCTATTCTAGTAAATGGCTGATGACTGAGCCTCAGTTGCAAACAGTACTGGAGGAAGGGAACTTCCAATCCGAGTTTTAAAACAATGAGATTGAAACTATAAGTGAGAGACATTCACCTGAGGTCTGTGCAGAAAATGGATGGCTTAGGCTGGGGATATGAGTGGTCCACTCTACAGTCTGAAGTTGTATGCATGTGTTATGGAGAACTGGCTTTAGAGGCAAAATGTATCCTTTTTTATATGGGACAATTTCTACAGAAATGGGCTTTTCACTAGGTTCAGTGGTACTTGATTATAATCCCAGTAACTTATTATGGCTGAGGCAGGAGGATTGCATGTTTGAGGCTACCCTGGGAAACTCAACAACACCCTGTCAAAATAAAATTTTAAAAGATTGGGGCATAGCTCAGTGGTAAAACACCATTGGAATAAATCCAGTGTCATTAAATAAATAAATATAAATAAATAAATAAATAAATAAAAGAAGTAGGCTTTCAATTAACATCCTATTGTTATTTTTCTCTCTCTTCCATGTGAAATTCCTCCTTAGGACATACACATAGAAATGTGTTTTTTTTTTTTTTTGTTTTCAGCTTAAACTTGGAGTTTGAAAATTTTGATACCTTGCCATTCCCTTCCTGCATTGATCTCTTTGTTCTAGACTTATCTTTGAGTATATATATATACCCAGAAGTTATGGGCAAAATGTTGAACAATCTCTAAGGCATAAGCACCAAACAATAACAATAAGTGTCAGCCTTTGAGCTGGAGCAGAATCTGGAAACACCCTGGTTAAAAGGCCTTGCCAAGTGGATTCTTCCTCACAAGGTGGTCCATGGAGAAAGGACTATGGTCCTTTGCTATTATAACTTCTGTTTTGACAAAACAGTATCATCATAATGTTGCATCAAATGAAGTTAGGAATCTCAAAACCAACAAACATGACTTTATTCTACTAGCCAAATGACAATTCCATGACAATATTGTACTATTAGTTCACCTCTGAGGCCATTCTCCCTTCCACCCCCAGCTTATTTCCATTTGTGGCAAATTCTCCAATTAAGGCTTAAAATATAGGGTTGAAAAAGGAAAGACTTGATTCATGTTATTATTAATTATTATTTTCCTAATCAGACCATTGGATCTCTGTTTATTACCTCAAATATAGAAAAGTTCTCTGCTGTGTTAATATGAAGTAATCTGAAAGCAAATGTAACCCACTTGAATGATATAAGCATCAATTAGCCTTGTGACTTTCAGCAGATCACTTGCTATTTTTTTCATCTATAAAACTGGAGTAGTTACTCTGATTTCTAAGATTCTCCCAGTTTGGGTATTTTGAATCTGGTTTTATGAGCTCATAGTAGTTAACACTTCTCATTTTTCATAAATTGTACATAGAGAAGTAGAGGATGATAGCATTTATTGTGTACTTGGTAGTATAAACAGGGAAAGGTTTACTATTTTGATTTCCTAATGTTCTTCACTTTTAATTTTAATTAATAGACCAATTTACATCAGCAAGTAATCAGTTCTGGAAAAAGGATCATCTATCTTGATGGTTTAAGCATAATTTTCACCAAAGAATCAACATAAATTTTTATTTAGATTGATTTATAAACATTTCCTTTAATAGCTTTTTAGAGTTTTGTGTATTTATTTACAGTTGTCTTTCAATATTTTATTCATTGGAGTTTTCCTCTTTTATTAGCTATGGTCTAGCTCTGACTTTCTAATATTTTTCCAGATGACTCCCTGGTTGTTCTAACAATATTTACAGAATTGTTCATCTTTCCCCAATAGTTTGATATTACATAGACTTTTTTTTTCAAACACATTACATGGTTTTGGTACTTTTAATTATCTTCCATTCATTTGTCTATATATTTATGTTCAAATATCTTATGTGACAACTTATAGTGAAATCTTTGGTATACTCTACAACTTATTTATGATTCATTTTTCTTATTTTTAAAAAGGCAGCAGTAGTAGTATGTACCTTAGAGATGTTAGAAACAAGAAATTATATAATGCTTAAAGAATTCATCATAATATCTGACCCATTCTAAATTTCTAAAAATGATATATATTATTAACAATATGTACTATTAGTAATAATATCAGTAATATCATTTTCTTCCTGCTGCTAAAATTTTATTTGTATTTTATGGTTGGTTTCAGTGCATACCTGTTTGTTTGTGTATGTGTTTTCTAGGATTTGTTGTTGTAATTGACAAATTCATGCAGTTTAAACTCATATAGTTTGGGGGAAAACTCCCTCAATCTCTTCTAATTAGAATTAGTACTGCCCAGCAGGAATCTTTATTCTAGATAGTAGTTTGCATCCTACTGGGTTGCTGTTGCCATGTTTCCTAAGTCATTCCTGTACAGTTAAATGTGTGTTTTGATTCCCTCTTGAAAATCAGCTAGAACTTCTCTACTCTGTAAAACAAAGCCTAACTCCCTGCTGGTACCATTTTCACAACCCGGCCCAAACTGGAAATTGGCCAGTTTTAGTCTTTTGTTCTCCAACTCTATGGGGAAAACTTCAGTCATCACCAAGGATGAGCATGGTGCCCCTCACTGAGCAGCTGAAATTAAATCCAATAACTGTGGAGTTTTTGTACACCTGAAGAGAGTACTGGAAAGATAAGGTACAAAAATTCACAAGCTGATTTGCATCTTCTGTACCTGTTCTCAAAACAGAGTCTCAACTCTATTTTCCCTAATGATTGACAAAAGAATATGCCCCTCACAGCAGAGCCCATAAAAAGTAGCTCTTATATCTTGATTATTTATTAGAATTGGTTTTTTTTCCATTTTTTAGAGTAGTAAATCTAGCATAGAATCTTAAAACAGAAGAAGGAGTTAAAGGGATACAGACTTTGTATATACCAGCCAGTAAACTGAACTTCTGATTTCAGGGTTCATATTTAGGTTGTTTAGTAGAGACATTACATGGGCTTTTCAAGACCAGAGATGATATCATTCTAAAACACCGCACCACTACCCTGGGTCATTAGCAAACTAAATATTATAGTACCTAGATAGTTGTTGGGACTTGATTGTTTTTGATTCTTCAGTTTTGAATGGCAAGAATTACATTTCACCATCTTGAATTAAGGTCTGCTAAGTATGAGATGTATTTCTGCCTTTCTGTTTATACCATATGACAACATCTCTAACATCATGTATCCAAGGGCAGAAACTGAAGGAATATTTTCCATGGAAGTAAAGTAATCAGACAGTCAAAATTTGGAATCACTCCTAGTTCTTTGGAGGTAAAGTTAAATAATCTGAAAGCAGATTTTTTTGTATAAGAATGTTAATAAAAGTGTAATTAGTTCAGCAAATAGCTTTAACTTTTCAGAAATATTTCTCAGAAACAGGTTTATTACAACTGATTGTTAAATATGCTGTCTCATTGCTTGATAATGTGGTTGAGGGGGAGACTAATCCATTGTTAGCTCTTCCTCCACAGTGAAATTCTGCTTTATCTACATTCTCAATTGGGACTTACTCTTTGCTCTTAATGAGCCTATGACTAAGATGTGTAGTTGACACATCTTTAGCCGACATGATTAATAATGTTTTCTCGAGAGTTTCCCCCCCCTCCTTCTATTTCTTAGAAAATACCCACCTACTTGACCTCTGGCTGGAACTCACCTTCAAGCACATGCATATTTATAGTGATTTTGACAAAAGAATTAGAATAAAAATAGTTCCACAAATGGGACTTGTGTATACATTTTGAGTTTAATTGTTTTTCAAAAGTTAGAAAATGTAGAATAACTTCTAGGGTCAGATATTATTTTATATTTTTCATGCATTATAAATCCAAATGACTGTTTTGCAAGGTTTGGTCAGAACAATTAATGACTGTCTGAATTGTGTTTAGTTTGTCTTTTTATCTTCTTCTTCTTAACAAAATAATGGTGCTTTATATCTCCATTAGTACCTCATTTTTCCTCCCTATGAATCTAGAAATAAATGAAAAATGAATTAAATAGGACTTGTATTATTATTTTAAAACTGCTAAGAAGGAAATGTCCAGAAATAATTGATTACAAGGATACATTTAGAACCTCTCAATGTCTTAAGAATCAATACTTGTTTTTTGACTCAAAATGATTCTCCCCAGAATATTCGCAATAGGTTAGGAATGGAATATGAAACATATTACTATGTGTCCAGCTCTTTTAAGATTATGGTGCCCTTTATTTCTTTTTATGTACCTTGTTTTGGAATACTTTTGATGTGTATTCAATTTCAGTTAAATTTATTAAGTATTATATATGTTTTATTAAAAGTACTTAAATCTCAGTGTAGAAAATATTATGTTTACCATAATGTGGCCCATTTTTAAGGCAACATAATTCCCAGGGAGACCAGTCACTTTTATTTGCAGGTACTTGGGACATAACTTGAACACTCGCATAAGTCACATCTTCCTCAGTCATTTTTCTTTTTCTCATGTTTGTAATCCTGGACTACAGAATGATATTTGCTTAAAAATATGTTCACGGAGTTCTTATTCTTGTTTTATTTGGGCTTATTGAATTCACTGTTTTCTACACATAAAAATTTCCTTGGCCTTGTTAGCTTGTTTCTCTTTTCCAAGTTGAGTTAAGGGGGAACCTGAAAATGGACAATGTCAAATTTGATAAATAGACCAAGGAACTTAGCAGACTCTTCTCAGAAGATGATATGCAATTAATCAACAAATACATGAAAAAATTCTCAACATCTCTAACAATTAGAGAGATGCAAAAAAAACTACTCTAAGGTTTCATCTCACTCCAGTAAGAACAGCAGCTATTAAGAACACAAACAACAGGGCTGGGGTTGTGGCTCTGAGATAAAATGCTTGCCTAGCACATGTGAGGCCCTGGGTTCAAACCTCAGCACTACATAAAAATAAATAAATGAAATAAATGTATTATTTCTGACTACAACTAAAAAATATTTTAAAGAATACAATAAGTATTGGTGAGGATGAGTGGGAAAATTTACACTGCTATATTGCTGGTGGGACTGCAATTTGGTGCAGCCATATGGAAAGCAGTATGGAGATTTCTTGGAAAACTTGGAATGGAAGCACCATTTGACCCAGCTATCCCACTCCTTGCACTATATCCCAAAGTCTTAAAAATAGCATACTACAGGAACACAGCCACATCATTGTTTCTAGCAGCACAATTCACAATAGCTAAACTATGGAACCAATCTATATGCCCTTCAGTAGATGAATGGATAAAGAAAATGTGGTATATAAATACATGATAGAACATTACTCAGCAATAAAAGAGAATGACATCATGGCATTTCCAGGTATGTGGATGGAGTTGGCGAATATAAAGCTATTTGAAGTTAGCCAATCCCCCTAAAGCAAATGTCAAATGTTTAATTCTCTGATTTAAGGAGGCAGATTCATAGTGGGGTTGGCAGGGGGAGCATGGGAGAATTCGACAAACTCTAGATAGGGCAACGGGGTGGAAGGGAAAGGGAAGGGGCATGAGGGTAGAAAAGATGGTGAAATGAGATAGACATAATTAACCTAAATACATGTATGAAGACATGAATGGTATGAATATAGTATGCATACAACCAGAGATATGAAAAATTGTGCTCTGTATGTGTAATATGAATTATGATACATTCTGATGTCATACATAACAAATTAAAATTTTCAAAAAATTAAAAAGATTAAAAATAATTTAAAGTTGACTTGTTCCTTCCTCCAATATCTAAATCAAATTTGATATATAAGAGTATGTATAGGGTTGTTGTGGGAGTACAAATATGTAAGGGATGACACACCTGTTGTCAACCTCAAAA
Source organism: Marmota monax (assembly GCF_021218885.2). Lineage (NCBI taxonomy): Eukaryota > Metazoa > Chordata > Mammalia > Rodentia > Sciuridae > Marmota > Marmota monax. The sequence continues at coordinate 57,684 of NW_026692034.1, read as the reverse complement.
GTAGACACTAGAGTAATTTCTAGACAAGATTAAGGCAGCTATGTAGGGCCAAGAGGCATATTGTCAAATTCCAGGACAGAAAAGATGGCCAAAATTACAGCATCCCCTGTCTCCAAAATATATGGAAGATGGCTATAACCAGGCCTGTCTGAGCACCTGATCAAAGTGTGTTGGTATAGTTATTTCAACTCATGAAAATGTCACAGAAAGATGAATGCATCCTCCATGTCATGGGGCCCTTTGAAACACCTGGTAGGAGAATGGAACTCAGCTAATGGGTTGACAAGCAAGTGACCTTACCTCACTTTCTTGGCAATGGAACATGCAGAAGTTGAAATCCAGGTAGTAGGCAACCAGAGCCAGACACAATCCTAATCTGTTCAATTGTTTTGAGTCAGCAAGTACAGAGTCATACATTCATGGCAAATACTAATCTGTGGATTTGCAAAGCAAGGAAAGCACAGAGTAGGGGCCTTTCCTGAGAATGGAGTTGGTGAATTCTCCTGTGTCATGACAATTCTGGTGAGTATGCCCAAAGACATCAGAGCTGAGACAAGTCAGGTACTTGCAGGTGAACATAGTTTAACCCACCAGTCAGATGACACTTGGATAGACACAGAAAATCTCCAGGGGTGTGTGTGTGTGTGTGTGTGTGTGTGTGTGTGAGAGAGAGAGAGAGAGAGAGAGAGAGAGAGAGAGAGAGAGAGAGAGAGAGAGAGAGAGCATGTTTGCACATGTGTATTGATATTTGTGTTTGTATTTCTGTTTGTGTCTCATATTCAGTGTGAAAATGAAGGGAAAGTCATTTGTTACATTTTCATTGATGTTATAGTAGTGAGTCATTTTCCTGCTGGCTACTGTTTTTTTAAGTTGATGTATCCCTCTTAATATATCATACTAGGGAGAAGAAGAGAAAAAAATTGTATCAATGGATGTGTGCTGTCTAGTGGAAACATTCCCAGCACTCATCCTACAAATTTATGAATAACCTACTGCTTGCCTGTGGATAGATAACACCTATAATGTCCATGACTTTATGTATTCCTCCTGAAATTTGGTCAGTACCCTGAAGGATTTCATGGTTTTGATATATATATATATATATATATATATATATATATACATATATATATAATATTTTATATTATATTACAATATAATATTATATACTATATATACAATATTATATAATTATATATAAATATTATATAATTATATATTAACAATACATTATATAATTATATTTTATATATTATATATATACACACATACACACACACACACACACACACACACCACCTCCAAGCCCTGTGAAATGGCAATTTGTTGGCTTGGTGAAAGGAATGTTGAGCATCACTGTGAAACTCAGATATCACTCTGAAAGGTATGGTTTTCATAGGAGGACCTTGCTTGGAAAGAAAGAAATCCAAATAGGATGAACAGTAGAAGTAATTGCCATAGTTTTGGTCATGTGGAAATCTATCAAGGGCATCGGTCTTCCCTATGTTTCTGTTTCCAAAAATGTGAAGAAGTTCTTTGCCTCAACCCTCTCTATTGTGAAGCCTCAGGTAGAGCAGTTTCAAAATTAATGTAGTGGCTGCAGCTGTCACTCAGTAGTAAATTGCTTGCCTTGCACGTGTGAAGCACTAACTTAGATCCTCAGCACAAAGGATATCGTTTGTCCACCTACAACTAAAATTATTTTTTTAATGTGGATTGAGTCTTAACTGCATCTACTAAGACACCTGACATTCAAGAAGTGACAACAGGGACCCTCTAGGTGGAATACGTTTGTCCTCACCCTGAGATACCTAGGACATAGATGGTTGAGTTCTTTTTTTCCTCAAATACACACAAAGAACCTACCATTGGCAGACACTAGGCCTCTAATTTGGGAAGAAGTGCATAGTGCATAGTGCATAGCTTCCCTTATTCTCAGGAATTGTGTCAAGCCCACCATGTTTTTAGGCAAAAGAGGAGCACTGGATTTTATGATTGATACAGTCCTGGACTTCTCTAGGAATGGAAATCTCCAGCCAGATGTTGGTGAGGAGTGGCTACATGGGAGAAGATGAGTGGAATTTGGGCCATGAGGGAGGGTTCTTCTTTGAAATTTGGGTATATGTGTGGTACTTTTAAGACATGGCTGAGTAAACCTGAGGTTCCATGCTGATGTGAATCTCATCAGATACCTGAGTTCTGGGGCTCTCACTATATTACTATTATAGTGAATTGAGGTGGGACTCGAGGTACATAAGCATCAGATGTTTTATTGGAAATTGGAGTTAGGCCCAGTGTAGATTACTCCACAACAGAGGGAATGTTAGGCAGAATTTCACACACATTTATTGGTAGAGCATTGTCTGCCAATGTAGGGAGTCTGATACACACATGTTCCTCCCATTTTATACCCATTGGCCTGACTACATATGACCTCTTGGCTAGTATTTGGGAAGCTCTCCCTGTGTGTATTCTCCAAAGGTTCCAAATAAGAGTCCTCACTACTTTTTTGCCCCTGTCTCAATCCAAACCTTAAATCTATATTTTAAACCTACACAGTGTGCATATTTAAGGGGATGTTGACTTATACATTCAATTACCAATGGTACACTGGCATATGTCATCATATATTGATTTATATGATATATCTGTGCATCCCATAATTTAAAAATATGAATCCAAGTTACACATCTAGTGCCCTTCTGTGTTTTAGATCTTACATATTTTATATATTTTTATAGATATTTGTCATATATACATTCTTATGAATATTCATGTTTTCTAATATCAATTTTATTATTGCATTACAATTACTCCTACCCCAAAACAAAATGTAATGTTCACTCTAACCTTACTCCATTACTTCAATCTAATTTGACAAAAGATCATTTATAGAGTTGATCTTGCAGTACAGGAATGTGGGGTATCATCCACCTGCTGCAAACCTCAGAGGTAGAGACCAGAAAGATCCCTGGGGAATATTAAGGCAGATATGTAGGCCCTGAGAGGCATAATGTCATCTTCCAGGACAAAAAAAAAAAAAAAAAAAAACATGGTCAGAATGAGGTGATATGTCTGAATCAAGTTTTGTCTTCTCAGTCCAGGGAAGATGGACAAAACCAGGCCTGTCTGGGTACTTGATCCTGGGCATGTTGGTGTAACTTTGTCAACTTGTGAAATGTCACAGGAAGATGTGTGCAACCTCCATCTCATGGGGCCCTGGGAATCACCTTGTAAGAGAATGTGGTTGCCAAGGAAATGAACTCACCTCACTTCATTGGCTAAGGAAGTTACCTCACCTCACTTCCTTGGTGATGGAACTCACTGAATTTGGAATCCAGGTAGCTAGGCACCCAGAGCCAGACACAGTCCCAGTCTGCTCACTTGTTTTCAGTCACTAAGGACAGAGACATACTTTCTTGGCATCTACTGATCTGTGGATGGGCAAATGCCAGGAAAGCACTGGGGAGGGGTCTTTCCTGAGAATGAAAGTACTGAATTATCACGGAGTCAGGACAATTCCAGTGAGTTTTCCCAGTATTACCAGAGCTGAAACAGGATAGGCAATTACAGATGAACACAGTTTAACCTACCAGTCAGATGACGCTTTGGATAGAAGCAGACCCTCTCCACTTGTGTGTGTGTATTTTTGTTTTTTTCTCTTATTCCCTGAGAATATGGAGGGAAAACCATTTGTTTGGGTTTTCATTGACTATAGAGTTATGAGTTATTTTGCTGATGGCTACTGTTTGTAGGTTGATATATCCCTTTTAATCTTTCATTCTAGGGAGAAGAGGAAAAATGCATCAGTGGATGTGTCCTGTCTAGTGGAAACCTTCCAAGCACTCATTCTGGCAAATTAATGAATGGACTACTGCTTTCCTTGTGGATGGGGAACACCTACTATGTCCATGATTTTTTTCTATCCCTCTAATTCTTGGCTGCTACCCAGAAGGTGCACATAGGTTCCTGTAAAATATATGTTCCACCTCCAAGTTCTCTGAAGTGGCCATATATTGGCTTGGTGAAGGGAATCCAGAGCATCACTGTGAAATTCAGAAATCACTGTGAAAGGTAAGATCTTCAGAGGAGAGCGCAGCCTGCATATGCTCTACAGAGAAGAAGTCATCCAAGTAGGATGAGCAGTAGGAGTAAATGCTATAGTCTTGGTCCTGTGGAAAACTCTGTGAAGGGCTTTGTTGTTCCCTATTGTTATGTTCCCATGAAAGTGAACAATTTCTTTGCCTCAGGCCTCTCTTTTGTGAAGCCTCAGGAAAAGCTGTTTCAAACGTGAAAGCACTTTTTAGCTTCCCTTGTTCTCAGGAAGTTTGTGAACCCACCGTGCCTTTAGGCAAATGAGGGGCACTGGATATTACATTTGCCAAAGTCCTGGAATTTTCTAGGTGATAAAAGATCCAGCCAGATATTGATGAGGCATGGCTACATGAAAGAAGATGAGTAGACTTTGGGCCATGAGGGAGGGTTCTTGTTTTAAGTGTGGGTATTTGTGTAGTTGTTGTAAGTGATGACAGGGTAAACCTCAGGTTCCACTCTAGTGTGAACCTCAGTGGAGACCTCAGTTGTGGGGCTTACCCAGTAGAGGGATTACAGCGAGTTGTTTGGTATTTTAGGTATCTAAGTCACAAGAGGTATCCTTAAGAACTTACAGCTAGGTCCGGTGTGGATTTCTCCAGAGCACTAGGGATCTCAGCCATGAGTTCACACATTTTTTTCTGTAGAGCCTTGTCAACCAAAGTTGAGAGCCTGATACACACATGTACCTCACATTTTATGCCCATTGGCCTGACTGCATGTGACCTCTTGGCTAGTATTTGGGAAGCTCTCCCTGTGTGTGTTCTCCAGAGGTTCCAACTAAGAGTCCTCAATACTTTTTTGCCCCGTCTCAATCCAAACCCTGCAGGACAACTTACTTCATTCTTGACATATGGCTATACCTTTACCCAAACAGTTTTGAAATTCCCATGGCCAAGAACCACTAGAGCACCTTAGGAACTTCTGTTGCTCATCATGATGGGATAAAAGAAGAACTTTATTGTGAGGAACTCATTAAAATTCTAGGTAACACAGACACCAGTGATTTTGAGCTCTCTGATAATGGGGCCTGTGGCAGATGAGTGAAGGTGTGTGCAAAGAAATCTGTGCAACGGCCATGTGGATCTGGCATTTCCTTCCAAACAGCATGTCACTGACATTATGCAGCAAGCACATCCTCATATGTCAAGGTATTTTGTTGTAGTGGTTCAGGGCTATGCTCAGAATCATGTTTCTACTCTGAATTGGGAAAGGTGTATAGGATAGCAGACAAGATGGTATTTTCTCCTGGAGGCCATGATTCACCATGATTTGCTATAACTCCTTGCACCACCATGTCCCAGTTGAACAACTTCTATTTTCTTGAATCAAATACCAAATTCCCTGTGATGGTTCAAGAACCACCATAAAAACTGGAGGATGTCCCAATGGCTTCACAATCCACATTGGGAGACATTTAGCCCCTAGTAGCAACAGTTCACCTCCAGGAAGAGGATTCATCTCTGCTGCCTTATGTCCACTGGAAAATACAAAAAATGCCTCTGTTTCAACCCAAATTCCACACTACCTCTTACTTCATTCTTGAAATATGGCTATATCTATAGCTTGAAAAATTGGAAATTCCCATAACCTAGAACCACTGGAGCACTTTAGGAGCTTCTTATTGCTCATCATGACTGAATGAGAAGGGGAATTCATTGACAGAAACTCATGAAAATGCTGGAGATTACAGAACCAGTGAGTTTGAGCATGCTGATGATGGGGCCTGGGGCATTGGAGAGGAGGTGTGTGTCAAGAAATCTGTGCCAAAACCATGAGGATGTGGTATTGGCTTCCAAACAGCATGTTTCTCAAATCATGCAGCAAGCAGACCCTCCTAAGTCAAAGCATCCTGTTGTCGAGATTGGATTGGAACTACGCTCAGAATCAGGGTTCTAGTCTGAGTTGGGAACATATATGGGATAGCAGTCAGGCTGATGTTTTCTCCTGCAGATATTGATTCACCACCTGTGATGTAACTATCTTCAGCACTATGTCCCAATTGACCTTTACATTCTTCTTCAAGCAAATATCAAACTTCCTGTGATGGCATTAGAACCATTGTGAAAGCTCGAGGATGGCCCAATGGCTTCACATTGCACACATGAAGACATTAAGCCCCAAGTGGCCAAAGTTCACCTCCAGGAAGAGGATTCAGCTCTCCTGCCTCATGCACATTAAAGAACAGAAAACTATGTCTTTCTCCAGTTCACACAAATGGAGATCCAGCTATGATTATCTTACTGCCAAGGGAGGCAAGGCTCCTGACAACAATACAAATTTCAAGTACCAAAACTTAGAGACAGGCTGTCAAGAAACTATTAGGCCAGCACACCTCCATGTTTGTGGAAGGTTTACCTGTACCTTAATTTTATACGCTTTTCTGCCAACTCCATCATTGTGAGCTTCTCAGCATACCCCATTCCAGATAACCCACCTCAGATATCATTCTTCTCCCTCTCTACTTGTGTTTTATTTGGGGCCATGGAAATTTTATGTCATTGCTTATGATGGCATTTTGGAAATACATTTGCATAGCACATGCTTGCATGACCTTGTAGGAATTTTCTTATTTTATTTATCATTCATGTATTCAATTTCTTACCCTAACCCTAACCCTACTAAATATTGACTACATTTCATAATATTATTGGTAAAACTAAACATAATAGAAAAGAAATACAGCTAAACCAGATGAGGCCTTACATATATTTGGAATTGCCTTTTCCATTTTGATTGTTAGGTGTTACCAAACTAGTCACATATTCATTAAAACACTTATCCATAAGTCCTCAAATTGAAAAAAAAAATGTAGAATATCCTTACTCTCACTACAATGTAGCCTGGGACAGAACACATATTTTCATATACATACATATTTTCATAGATGATTCCACATATATATTCTTATGGTTTCCCTGATGTTGGAAGGTACCAATTCTCTAAGCACAACATTCAGCATCAAGTTGGGCTGGAAATAAAAATTCAACCTAACATGACCTCCATCACAGGACAAGGATTGACATGAAAGCAGTGAAGGTAAATGAATATTTATGTGTACTTTGAAGGTTGTATATTCTATTATCAATGACATGTATCCATATCTATTCATATCTAATAGACTAATAAGTCTATTAGTATAGACTTATGTATATAATGGAGATACAGGGCACAAATTATGCAATATTGAATAGGTGAATAACTCTGTACTCTGACCTGAGTTGATAGTGTGTATTTACATGGACTCTTATGCATACTTTCACAAGCTCATTCCAACAAATATTCATATTTCCTGCTATACATAGTCATTTTCTCATACTCACTCTAACCTCATTCAATATTGAATAGTTACCCTAATTTTGCCACAGTAACTATACCTAATGATATGGATATTGATTTATGCATTCCTTATCATTGGTACATAGCCCTTAATTTAGTTCATATTCAATCTATGATATATCCAATCAACCCCATATTTAAAATTGTGTATACATATGATTGACTTTAAATAATTTCTTGTTTTAGAACACATATATTCATACATGTGTTCTTACTTATTTTCATATGAATATTCTTCTGATCATACATCATATTTAGTAAACACATTCATTTTCTAAGCAAAACCCAAATAAACTCATTATGTGTAATGATTCTTAATGTAACCACAATACTTAGATCTACTTTGAATTTATGCATATTCATGAATATCAGATTGTGTGCATATTTTTATAATATTTTTTAAAGAGAGGGAGAGAGAGAGAGAATATTTTAATATTTATTTTTTAGTTTTTGGTGGACACAACATCTTTATTTTATTTTTATGTGGTGCTGAGGATCAAACCCAGCGCCCTGTGCATGCCAGGTGAGCACACTACCACTTGAGCCACATCCCCAGCCCATTGTGGGCATATTTAAATCACAGTTTCAAATTTCCCTTTTATGTTTGCATGAAAAATATTATGTATTCATCTTAGCATACATACATGCATCAACTGGATAAAAATTGTGATATATAAAACACTCCATATATCTTCCCCTATCGAAAAACTCTAACGTGTACATTTTCCAATATTTGCACAAGTATGGTGAAAAAAAAGACTCATGTTATCTGACATACATCTTCATTTCATAAAAGAAACCTTACTGACACAAAATTCAATATTAATCCTGAACTTTTGTTTGTACCACACCTGAACTTTAAAAGAAATCCTGTATTCCTATGAATGTACATGTGTATGTTGAGCAATCCATTCAATATTCAATGATATTGGTGCCTACAGATTTTGTGTTTTCATAATATTATATATTCTGCCATTCACAATTTAAAAATAGTAATAATCATTTAACTCACCTGATACATTTCTATATCTCAGGACTTACATATTTTTATGTTTTCATACATATTTTCTCATGTTCCTTCTAATGTTTATTCATGTGTGCTAACATTCACATTCAATATCTAACACAACCCCTGTTGCCAAAGAAAATTCAATACAAATCCTCAACTCATTCTTCTTCCTAAATCTACATTGTAAATGTGCCCACTGTGCATATTTTAGTGGATGTTGACTTATACATCCACTTATCAATGTACACTTCCTAGATCATCATATATTGATTCTTAGGATACATTGTGGTGTCAGTGAATTAAAAAATAAGTATCTAAATTGCCCACCTAGTGTCCTTCTATGTTTCATCTCATACATACTTTTATGTTTTCATATCAATTTTTCACCTATACATTCTTATGAATATACATGTTTCCCAATACTGATATTCTTCCTCTCCAATGACTCCTAACCAAAATCCAAATGTCCTGTTAACTCTAACCTTACTTCATTTCCTTAATCAAATTTCATAGAAGAGCATGTATAGAGTTGGGGTTGCAGTACAGGTATTTAGAGGAACTTAGACCTGCTGAGAACCTTAAATGTAGATGTCAGAATGTATCCTGGGGTACATAAATGCAGCTCATCAGCCCTGAGAAGCATAATGTCAACTTCAAGAGAATTCTGCTGGATAGGTAGATCTTGAAGCAGAATGAGCAGCAGAATTCATTCATTGCCATTGCCTTGGTCCTGTGGAAAAGTGTGTCCAGAGATTTGTTTTTCCCTATTGTTCTGATCCCCTGACTGTGAGAAAGGTATTTGCCTCAGGAAAAGTACTTTGGAAATTTGCATGAATGGGCTGCATCTGTTCTTCAGTGCTAAACGTTTTTCCCCACCTGTGTGAGGCAATGAATTAGATCCTCAGCACCACATAAAAATAAGTAAAGAGATGTGTGTCCATCCAAAACCAATATTATTAAAGAAAACACAATTCTGGGTGGAGAATATCCACTTCTTCATGTAAGGTTGCAAACATTCATGAAATAAGAACAGGGACCATTTTTGTCAAATGAATTTGTCCTCACACTAAGGTAGCTAGTCCAAAGGTGTTTGAGTTCCTTCTGGCTCAAATACACATAAAAATCCCACCATTTGCAGACACTTGGCATCTAATTTGGATTGAATAGCAGTATGTACTCTTGGCCCATTTTATCTTCCCTCATTCTCAGGAAGGGTGTCAAGCCTACCATGACCTTAGACAAATGAAGGGCATGGACACTTCCACTTAACCATTCTGGACTTGTGTAGTTCTGGAATCCTCCAGTCGGATATTTAGGATGAGTGTTTATAAGGAAGAAGATGAGTGGACTTAGTTCCATGAGGGAGAGTTCTTGTTTGAATGGTGGTTATTGGTGAGGTGGTTGTAAGAGATAGTTGTGTAAACCTCAGATGTAACAGTGGTGTGAATCTCAGCAGAGACCTGCATTCTGGGGCTTACCCAATACATGTGTTTCAGCAAATTGTTTAGGATTTTAGGTACCCCAGCACCAGAGATGTCTTTGGGAAATGAAAGCAAGGCCCAGTGTGGATTTTCCACAACATCAGGAATCTCAGTGATGAATTCACACATTATTCTCTGCAGAGCCTTATGAGCCAAAGTTGAAAGCCTGAAACACACATGTTTCTCAAAATTTAGACCCATTTGAACGGCTGCATGCAGCCTGTTGACCAAGATCTGCAAAGCCCACTTGGCATGAGTTCTACAGATGTTCCAGCTAAAGGAGATTCTTCACCAATTATTAGCCCTTGTCTCAATCCAAATTCCACATAACCTCTTACTTCATTCTTCAAATATGGCCATACCAATAGCCTGAAAATTTGAAAATTCCCATGACCTGGAACCACTGAAGCACTTTAAAATAGCTCCTTATTGCTCGTCATGACTGAATGACAGAGGGAATTCATTGACAGAAACTCATGAAAATGCTGGAGATCATAGAACCAGTGAGTTTGAGCATGCTGATGAAGGTGCCTGGGGCAGGAGAGTAGGTGTGTGCCAAGAAATCTGTGACAAAACCATGTGGATGTGGCATTGGCATCCAAACAGCATGTTTCTCAAATCATGAAGCTAGCAGACTGTCCCAAGTCAAGGCATCCTGTTGTGGAGAATTTTTTGGAGCTATACTCAGAATCAGGGTTCTAGTCTGAGTTGGGAAATATGTATGTGATAGCAGTCAGGCTGATGTTTTCTCCTGCAGATATTGATTCACCACCTGTGATGTAAGTCCCTCTAGCACTTTGTCCCAGCTGAGCTTGATATCCTTCTTTAAACAAATACCAAACTCCCTGTGATAGCATTAGAACTACTGTGAAACCTAGATGGTTTCCCAATGGCTTCACACTGCACACAGAGACATTCAGCCCCCACGGGTCACAGTTTATCTCCAGGAAGAGGATTCAGCTCTCCTGCCTCATGCACATTGGAAAACAGAAAACTATGTCTTCTAGTTCACTTAGGTGGAGATCCAGTTGTGATTTTCTAACTTCAAAGAGAGCCAACACTCAACAGCAACATAAATTTCAAGTACCAAAATTGTAGAGGCAAGTTGTCAAGCAATCATTAGGCCAGCACACTTTCATATTTGTGCCTTGTTTACCTTTACCCTATCTTTATACTCTTCTCTATTACCTCCAACATTTTGAGCTCCTGAGCATTTCCCATTTCAGATATGCAATCACAGACATCCTTCTTATTCTCCCTATAATTGTCTCTTATTTTGGGCAAAGGTAATTTTATCTCACTGTTTAGGAGGGCATGTAAGTATTTTTGCCTATCACATGTTCAAACACACATTCTTTGAATTTTCATGTTTTACAGTCTACTTATTCAATCTCTAACCCTAACTCTAACCCAATTAAATATTGACTACTTATTCAAACATTATTGGTAAAACTAAATGTAATATCAACAAAAAAAACAGATACTATGAGATTTTACATATATATTCTGTTTCCTTTTATCAATGGAATTGCTACACAACTAGTCACATATTCACTATAATACTTATCCATGAATACTCAAATTTTAAAAATGCATACTATCATTACTCTCATCATAATGTACCCTGGGTGAGAACACGTATTTTTATATACATATATATTGCCACACATATTATCACATTCATTCTTATGAGTACTCTATTTTAGAAGATACAAATTCCCATACCAGAACACTAACCCTAAAATTTGCATGAACTGAAAAATAAACCTTACATGACCTCCATAATAGAACTAATTTTTACATAAAATCATGTACAAAAAAATGAATATGTGTACCTTCAATTATATATATTCAATTATGAATGGCACATTTGTATGCATATTCCTATCAACTAGTGTATATATATACTAAATATTTAAGGTATGAGTCATGCTGTAACCTGAGTTCTTACATATATTCCAGAATGAACCCTAGGCTATAAAAAGGCATCCATGTAGGCCCTGCAAGGCATAATCCCATCTTCCAGGACAATCAATATGGTCAGAATGAGGGTATGGGTCTGTATCAAGCTCTATTTCCTTTATCCTGGGAAGATGGACATTACCAGGCTTGTCTGAATTCCTGATACACGGTGCATTGCTATAACATTATCAACTTGTGAAAATGTCACAGGAAGATGAGTGTAGCTTTCATCTCATAGGCCCTTTGTGTCACATGGTAGAAGAAAGTGGTTGCCAAGGAAGTAACTTCCCTTCACATGCTTGTTAATGGAACTTGCTGTACTTTAAATACAATGTGAATGCTAGATTCCTAAAGCCAGATATGGCTTGGTCTGCTAACTTGTTTTGAGTCACCAAGTACAGAGTCATACATTCTTGATGTCTACTGATCTATAAGTAGGCAAATGCCAGAAGATGTCTGAGTTGTAACCTTTCCTGAGAATGGAGTTACTGGATTATCCCTGTGTCATGACAACTCCAGTGAGTTTTCCCAAGGAGACTAGAGATGAGAAAGGACAGACATATCCCAATTGGGATTTTTAGATACCCAATTGCAGGTTAACATAGTTTAACCCACCAGTCAGATGACACTTTGGATAGACACAGACACCAGATGTGTGTGTGTGTGTGTGTGTGTGTGTGTATGCACACACACACTCTTGTGCCTGTTCTGTGTGTGTGTTTGTATTTGTGTTTCTGTCTCATATTCCCTGAATGAAAAATCATTTGTTTAGTGTTCATTGATTTGATAGTATAGAGTCATTTAATGATGGCTACTGTTTCTATGTTGATATAATCCTATTTAATTTCCCAGGCTAGGGAAAAGACAACCAACTTCCATCAGTGAATGTGTCCTGTCTAGTGGAAACATTCCTAGAACTCATCCTGTCAAATTTATGAATGGAATACTTTTTGTCCTGTGCATGGGGAACACATACTATGTTCTTGACTTTGTATATTTCTAATGAAATTTGGCAAATACCCAGAAGTTGTACATGGTTTTGTGCAAAAATTGTATTACACTTCCACACCCTGTGAATTGGCCATATATTGGCTTAGAAAAGGGAATGTTGAGCATATACCTGAAATTTAGTAAGCACTGTGAAAGGTAAGGTTTTTAGATGAAAACTCTTGCTGTACAGATAGAAATCCAAGTAGGATAAGCAGTAGGAGTAATTTCCATAGCCCTGCTGCTGTTGAAAAGCCTGTCAAGGGCTCTGGTCTTCCCTATTGTTCTCTCCTCACCCATGTGATTGTGTTCTATGCTTCAGATCTCTGTGTTGTGAAGCCTCAGAAAAAGCAGATTCAAAATTTGGAATGATTCTCTTGACTACATCTAGGAAGCTTGCTGACATTCATATAGCACGAACAGGGACTCTTTGTCTGAAATGAGTTTGTCCTGGCCCTGAGATAGCAAGGACATAAGTGGTTGAGTTTTTTTCTTGGCTCAAATACACATAAAGAACCTACCATTGGCAGACACTTGGCCTCCAAATTGGGAGAAAGTACAGTCATAACTTGCAGCCCACTTTAGCTTCCATTGTTCTCAGGAAGTGTCAAGCCCTCCATGCCCTTAGAGATGAGGGGCACATAATGTTACATTTCACACAATTCTGGACTTCTGTATGTACGAAATCCTCCAGCCAGATGTTAAAGAGGAGTGGATACATGGAAAAGGCTTAGTGGACATTGGGCCATGAGGGAGTAGTCCTGTTTTAAGTGTGGGTTATTTGTGTGATTGCTATAACTGACAGCTGGATAAAACTCAGGATCCATGCTGATTGAATCTCAGCAGTGAACCAAATTCTGAGGCTAACCCATTCAAAACATTGCAGTGGATTTTGTTGGGATTTTAGATACCCAAGCATCAGAGGTGTCCTTGGGAACTTAAAGCTAGGCCAAGTGTGGATTTCTCCACAACATTAGAAATATCAGCCAGAATTTCACACCACTTTTCTCTGTAAAGCCTTATCTGGAAATGTTGGGAGCCTGAAACACATATGTGCCTCACATATTAGACCCATTTTCCTGTTGAATATGACCTCTTGGTCACTGTTTGGGAAGCTCTTGCTGCTTGTGTTCCCTATAGATTCCAGCTAAAGGAGATTCCTTGCCATTCAGGGGCCTCTGTATCACTCCAGACCCCACAGCACCACTTAATCCATTTTGAAATATGGCTATACCTATACCTTGAAATTTTTTAAGTTCCCTGGACGATGAATCACAGGAATTTCTTAGAACCCCCTTTGCTCAACATGATTGAATCAGAGGTAAACTTCATTGTCCAGAACTCACTAAAATGCTACAGAACACAGTCACAAGTGAGTCTGAGTCTTCTGATGATGGTAGGACAGATAACTGTTGATGTGTGCAGTGATATCTGTGCCAAGACCAGAGGAATCTGGCATTTGCTTCCAAATTACATGTTACTGACATCATGCAATGGGATGTCCTCAAATATGAAGGCATCTTGTTGTGGGGAGTGGTTCAGGGCTATGCTCAGAATCATGTTTCTACTCTGAATTGGGAAAGACACATTAGATAGCAATCAGTTTGGTGTTTTCTTCAGCAGCCCTTGATTCACCACACGTGATAGAACTGCCTTCAACACTGTTTCAGTTTACCTTCTTATATCCTTGCAGCATATTGCCAAATTCCCTGTGATGAAGCAATGTCAGCCATGAAACCTGGAGCATGGCCCAGTGGCTTCACAATCAACACAGGGAGACATTTAGCCACCAGTGGCCACAGTTCAACTCCAGGAAGTGGATTCAGCTCTGCTGCCTCAGTGCACATCTGATGATATTAAGCAACGTCTACTTGTTCACATAGAAGGAAATCCAGTTATGATTGTCTCATTTAAAGAAAGCCAACATTCCTGACAGCAACATAAATTTCAGGCAGCAAATGTTTAGAAGAAGGTGTCAAGAAATTATTAGGCCAACACACCTCCATATCTGCAGAACATTTTTCCTCTACCCTAGTTTGATAGTCCTCTCTGCCACCTCCATCATTGTGAGTTCCTGAACATTTTCAATTTCAGAGGTGCCATCACACATATCCTTCTTCTTCTATCTTTAATTGTCTCTTTTATTTTTTGTCATGGTACTTTTATCTCATTGTTTAGCATGACATTAGTAAGCATATTTGTGTAACATGTTTGCATGCAATTCTATGAATTTTTATTTTTCATGATCTACATATTCAATCTCTAACTCTAATCCTACTTAATATTTGCTACTAACCATTACATTACTGCTAAAACTAAACCTATTGTAACAAAAATGCAATTTGAATAATGTGAGGTTTTATGTAGTTTGATTTGCATCTTCAATTGTCAATGGTATGTGTTATACAACAGGTCATATATTCATTATAATACATATTCATGAATTTTCAACTTTATAAAATGCATAACTACATGACTCTCATTACAGTATACCCTGTGTCACAACATGTAATTTTATTTTTATTTTTTTAAGAGAGAGAGAGAAGAAAGAGAGAGAGAGAGAGAGAGAGAGAGAGAGAGAGAGTTTTTCTAATATTTACTTTTCAGTTTTAGGTGGACACAACATCTTTATTTTATTTTATGTGGTACTGAGGATTGAACCCAGTGCCCTGCACATGCCAGGCAAGCAGGTTTCCACTTGAGCCACATATTTTTATATGCATATATATTGTCATACATATTATCACATGTATATTCTAATGAATGTTCCAATTTGAAATATACAAATTCATTCCCTAAGCCAAACACTATCCCTAAAAGTTGAATGATATGAAAATTAAACCTTAAGTGACATCTATACCTGAAGAAATATTTACATGAAGCAATGTAGAATAAAATGAATATTTATGTGTACTGTGAATTATATATTTCAAGTAAAAATGGCATATTTGTCTGTATATTACTGTACACTTATATATATAATATATGTATCCATCCACAAATTACAAAATATTTAATATATGAGTCACATTGTACTCTACTTGATTCTATACATGTATTTTCATCTAGCTTTAATGCAAACTCTCACATGGACTTTTTCAGGAATATTCATATTTCCTTATGTACAATTCATTCCCTCATCTTAACCCTAAAACTTTAAATATTTGTTACTAACCCTAATACTACTATTGTAAGTATAACTAATTTAACATAAATGCATGTGCATTTATATGAGATATATATTTTGACTTATATTTTCAATTATTAATAGTTTATTAGCATTTAAATTAGTATATACTCATTTTATGATATATCCATTCATCCATAAGTGAAAATAAATTGTGTTTGTTTTTCACTTTATTTCATTTTCTGTTTTATAATGCATATATTCATACATGTTTTCATATGTACATTCTTATAAATATACATAATACTTGATATACATATTTATTTAGTAAGCCTAATCCTAACTAACTCAATATATAATACTAACACTAATATTACCACTATAACTACAACTAGTATGACATAAATATAAAATTCCATGTTTTTTTTTAAATATAATTTTAAACTTCAATGTTCACTTTGCTTAAAACATACTCTATAATCATTTCCTTAACTTGGGCAATTCCCAAATTAATTTTGAACAATATAATCAAATATATGGAAAGATTATGCTTCCAAATTCTGGCATGCATGATGTTGATTTACTTTATTAGAAATTAGAAATGTTTCTCATATATACACATGTATGTATATTCATGTGTGTTTGTGTGTATGTATAAATAATTTAGAGGTCCATTTTGGATACATTAAGCTTATCTGATTCTATAGATACAGATATATTTGGTTTTTAAATGTGTTTTTTTTTCCACTTTGGTAGAATTTTTGCTGATTTGTCTATGACTTGTGACATTCATTCATTCATTAATACAATAATTCTCTGAACCAAGTATTTATTGAGTGATTTTCAAAGTTTTACTCAATGTCAAAAATGACAACTGTTATGGAGAATTTGTCTATTGGATGCCTGTGACTCTTGACAGTTCACATGCATCATAGTTTAAGTCACTGGTTTTCAAAATGTTTCTACTTAATTAATCCTTCAGTTTCTTGTTCAAAAGATTTATTCCTTGGCTCTATTAGAAGAGATTCTAGTTTACTAGTTCTGAAATTCAGCCCTGGCATTTTAAATATGTGTTGTCAGAGGTCAGTGACAGGGTTATTGTGAAAACCACCTCTTGAAAACCACTGAGCTCACTAATTGCTATGATTTGACTGCATGCCTCTTAAATCAATTGCAACACAATCCCCAATGCGGTGGCATTGAGAAGTGTCAACTTTTGGAAAAGTGATTATGTTATGACGGATTTGCAGCTATGGGAAGGTTAATGCCTTACAAAAATGCTCTAAACAATGATCTTGGACATTAATTGTTCTTCTGCTTTTCTAGCTTATAAAGACAGTGTTCAAGGGCCATCCTGGAAGCAAAGAATGGGGCCTTCAGCAGACACTAAACCTGCTTGCACCTTGATTTTGAGGTGCCAAGCTTTCAGAAGTGTGAGGAAATAAATTTCTTTTGAAAATAAATTACACAGTCTCAGGTGGTTTGTTACAGCAGCAATAATCTGGTAAGATTACACTATACTTCCCCCCCAAAAGCTATTGAAAGAAATGGGAATGAAAATTGAGAATACAATGATGTTATGATGGAAGAGTTCAGGCATTAGACATTCTATGTAGCGTTTCCAGTACTGCATTACTTTTCTCTTTAAAATATTTTTTCACTGAAGTGCATGTTTGTGTCCTCAAATAAAAAGTTTTTCTTTCCATGTGGTTCAATTTGTAAGACTGATTGGTGATATAGATTGAATTGCTTGGTTTACTGTTTTCATTCGGTTATAAAAGTGAATAGATTCATTGATTAGTTGTTCAAATTATTTCTTTGTATGCTCCTAGTACATTTTATTCATTTTCTCTGTGTGGCCTTCAGCATTCCTTTGCCCATATAATTCCAAATATAGCATGTCTTCCTAATAGATATTTGAATATTTTTTAGATATAGGTGTAGAACTGCTGGTTGATATGAGATTATCCAGGTTGTCTCCTATATTAGGTAATATTTTCTAATGTTATTGGTGTAAGGAAGTTGCATATCTTTATCAATTATGCTCTAATTTATTATTTTAAAATCTCATTTTTTAGATGTTTGTTAAGGGATACATAGAACTTTAACTTGTTAAGAAAAAGAGAGGGGCTAGGGATGTGGCTCAAGCGGTAGCGTGTTTGCCTGGCATGCGTGCAGCCCGGGTTCGATCCTCAGCACCACATACAAACAAAGATGTTGTGTCCGTCGATAACTAATAAATAAATATTAAAAAAAAGAGAAATTTTTCAAGAAGAAGATGTTGAATCATGACTCAAAGAAAAGACCAGCAACTCCAATTTTAAATCAAATTAAAGCAAGCTTATATTATGTACACAAAGAAGGCTAGCCAGTGACTGTCTCTCAAAACTGGGATAGACACCAGCCCAGCTCTCAGGGAAGAAAAAGTTTATATAGCACAAAAAGTTACAAAGGGGGTTGTTTTGGAAACTCACAGCTGACAGTGTTCTGGCAAATGAATTACAAGGGAAGAAAGAAGAAGCAGGAAGGAGCAAAAGGGTTTGACTTGCTCCTCCATGTCAAAGTACATTGTATCCGAAGATTGCACAAGTGAAGATTTTAAGAGGTGGTGACACAAGTGGGTGTGCGCTGAGCTGTAACAGGTATATATAAAATGGGGATCCCTATAAAGCTTTCCAATGGTGGATGTATTAAATAGATATTTTATGATAGTTTTCTTCCTGGGCAAATGTTGGGCTAGACAGAGTAATAAGACATTTATTAAGAATTAAAATAAAAAGAGTAATTTTACATGCATTTAAAGGCAATATAACCACTAACATTTGTCAACATTTATTGATTCTGAGGACCTTTATTAAACACATTTTAATATATTATTTCAAAATTTTTTACTCTAAAACAGATATAGTTATTATTTTATGAATGAGGAAACAAATTCAGGGAGATGGAGAGATTATATCCAGGGCATGCCCAATATGATGGGGTTTGTACAATATAATGTAAACTCCTTTAACAAGAGAAAATAATTGATAATAATATATTCAAAATTAGGTTCCAAAATAATATATATTTCTCATAAGTAGATAAAAATCATAATTTAACAAAACTAATATATAACATATATATCTCCAAAGCAGAAAAAATTAACTATTCACATTACTTAAATCACATATGCTATAATACTAATACAAAATTATTTTTTCTTCCAAGGTCCTTTTCTGTATTTTGGGATTACATAATCTTTTATTTTTGCTTTGAGTGACATTTTTAAATGCTTTACACATGAATAAATTAAAGATTTTTATTCCAATTTGCAATAATTTACAATTTTGTTTTTGCCATAAATGTGCTTACTGTCAAATTGGAAAGTTTCTAACACTTTTTTCTACATGAGTTATATGATGCAAAAGTATCAGTATTCAAACTGTTTTAGCAATAAAATTCTGTGAGTTGGCAGTGTTTTACTATGATGCCATGTGAGTTGGCAGAGTTTGAGAGAGTGAAGGCAGAGAGAAAAGCATTTCTATATTGCAAGACTAGCAATAAAGCAGTCACAGTGCAATTTATTACAAACCACATGGCTACCTTCCTCCAAACCACAACTAAATTTAACTCAGTGAAATTATCCTTAAAGAGAAATCCGCAAAATTATTTTCTTCCATATGATACAAAGGAAATGGTATAGGAATGAAATCCAAAAGAAAAAAAAGCCAATGGCCTTGATCAATTTCATTACCTTACCTGATTTGAAAAGTTTACATATGTGGATATCAAGGCATGAACAGAAG
Organism: Marmota monax; assembly: GCF_021218885.2. Lineage (NCBI taxonomy): Eukaryota > Metazoa > Chordata > Mammalia > Rodentia > Sciuridae > Marmota > Marmota monax. The sequence goes on along the minus strand of NW_026692034.1, from coordinate 37,899 downwards.
GTCCAGGAAATTGACTGTCCTGAATCCTTAAGCTTTACTTTTTTATAGTAATTGAGGCCATCACTCTACAATTCCACTGGCCCAACGAAATGTATGACTATGGCTAAGAGGATGGGATTGAATTCTTTTTCTGCCTTGTTAGATAACATATTCATTATAGTATAATAATCTACTGATATTATATTTGTTTTAAACCATAAAAAAAGAAAAACTACCATGGCTTTTTTGTCTTGTCCAAGTGTCAGGTTTTGATTTCTATAAGCATCATGTGTGTTTGAGAAATATAGCAGAGTTGTTATCTAAGTACTTTGTCTATAATATGACTAAATTATTTAGATAATTATGAATGGAAGGGCTACACAGTTAACTCAGTTCTCAGTGACAACCTCAGAAATGGAAATTTATTTTTCTAAGATAAAAAAGTCACCAGAAATTATTTTCTATGTTGGAAACATATATAACTGTAAATGTTTGAAGAAGTTTAAATATAGTTACTATTATTTATTTATTTTAATTAAGTGTCTAGTACAAGATTACATAAATATTATATTTTTATGAGTATCATAGCTCATATTTATTGAACCAATACAGCGCTCTGGAGCCTGCACTAGAAGATTTCTATTCTACTTTTTATATCATTACATGTTCATGACATCCTCTTAAGAATTACTGAAATCCATTCAATTAATGAGCAAACTGAGGCACAGAGATGGGAGGCAACCTGCTTGAGGTAGTCTTCATAAAAAGTGGTGGAGTAAATTTTCAGATAAGAGTCTGCTGGTTTATGTGGGCTTGCTATATCATTTATTAGGCATGACTTCAGCACTTTTTTATACAAATGCAATTTGGTTTTGTATACAATGAGAACAGTAACTTGACACCATGAAACAATTTTTAAATTAAATAACATTTGCCAATGGCATCCATAAGAAATTAATATTCATATCCTGATATCTGGAATAAACTGAAAACATTCACTGGATTTCCCAACAGATATCTGTTTTTGCAAAATTAACAGCAGTTCATTAATTATACGATTGGATTATTTAAAAAAAGCATTATAATCAATTTCCCATGGTGATTGCATCATCTTTCTCTTTTGATAATATTTTTGCTGCCTGTGGCAAAATATAACTGATGAGATTTGTGAAATAATCTTATTCCAGTATAATTCCATTTCAAAAATAAAGAGATTAATTTACCTGACATATGTGCATTTCAGATAAGTTTTTCTCATGAGGTGGTATAATTTTTATATTTATATGTTATACATTAAAGCATGTTATATGAATTTTACATGCTTTAGAAGTACACATGCTTCATTTAATGTAAGCATTATTAAATGTAAAATTTTTAAAAATGGTTTTCTGTTAGTGGATTAGTTAATCCTTTATAATTTCTCATTTTATTTGATTCTGCAAGTTATCTATGACATACTTATTCAATTTGCTGAGAAGGAATTCTTTTCACTTTATAACTTTTAAATGCTTAATGAGAATTTTAAAATTTAATACTCTATATTAAGGATGATTTTACCTTGAAAATGGTTTATAAATTGGTCTTCTTTCTTTTATAGCAGGGGTTTTATATTTGTTTCTTTAATGTACTCATTTTAGGATAATTTATTCAGGAAGACTTTTCGATGTTAGCAACACTTCTATGTAACTATAAATATTTTGTTAAGTAGGGATATTTGTAACTATCTCTCCCAAGTAGTACACATATATTTTTCAGGTGCTATAAACAGGAAGCTTAACTTTGTAATGAGATACAGAAACTTGAGAATTACCATTAACTGGTTATCTGATCTTGGCCATGTGTCTTTAACTCTTTAAACCCCAGTTCAATAATTTGTAAACTAGAGATGACACTAACCAAATGGCTGCCTGAGGCTCCAATCAAACAATTCTATATATCCCTGTTCAAAAAGGACATGGAGTACTCTCATCCTAAGTCATTATGGGTATAAGCATTGTGTTTTAAATATTGAAGTAAAGATATTTTAAATATTGAAGTAAATGGTAGAGGGATGCTAATTGGGGGGGGGCTCAAAAGAAAACAGATGAAGATAAAAAGAGAGAAATAGAGAAGTCATGCCTGTAAGATGTGAGAGTAGACATAATTTCAAACAAAGAAGGTTATGCTGAAATTATGTCAGTATGTGTACACCTTGGATTCATTGCTATGTTATAAGATTACAAGCCACTTTGAGAGCTCTTTCTAACTTTGCCTCCTTTGGTGGCTTGTTTTGTTATTGTTATTTTTATAGAAAACTCTTAGTGCTAGTAATAGATCAAATATTACAAAACCCAGGAGATATAATAGCTTTTGATATATAAACTTTATAAAGAAAAGTAGAGAGTTAAATTGAGTTGTTATGTTCTTATAAAAAAAATTGTTAAAATTGTTAAAACGCTTTGAGGTATGTTGTCTGTGTTGACTAACTTTATTTTATGTGCATTGCAAACTTGTTTAAAATATCTATGAAATATTAGCAACATCTGTTCTTTCTGTTAACATTTTATATTTAAATTACTGAGAACTAACACCTTAACCTATTTCCCTTTAAATTTATAAATGTATTAACACATTACAATATGCCTTAAAATTCACATCTGTTGCCCTTACCACTAACTCTTTATATTAATTTTATTTTGTTGGGGAAATTGTGTATTACATTTAATTTGCATTTTTAAATTTTGAACTGCTTTTGCTATTGTTATAAAATTAATATATAGTAATGATTTTAAAACTGAATTAAATGGACATAAATGTATATATGTTTTCCTCTGAAATACTAACTAGGGATAATTTTCATCAGACATTTTTGTTGTATTCTTTCAGAAATTCTATGTAAATTGTTAAAAATGCTATTATGATGCTGATGGTGTCCTGTTTTTCAGTTCCCTGCCTGAGCTTCTGCACGTATCAGAATTCTTTCCCTATTCTGACTCTTCTCATCTTAGATATTTTGACACAGATCTTCAGTGTTTTGCAGGAAGGATAGGAAGGCAATACAGTCTTACCTACCAGAGTTAGAAATCCAATGGCTATTTTTATATTGAAATTTCTTACCTGAAGACTAACTTAAAGAATCTATAGGCTGGAGAAGCTGAGGAAATATGACTGCACAGAGCAGTACTGAAAAAAAAATACAAGAAAATCACCCTTTAACACTAAAATTTGGGATTATGGGGAAGACAAGTTAGAATCTAATTGTCCTGTCTGCTATCAGATGGGGCTATTAACTGACTTTACATTTCCTGTCAGTCACTTGGTATAGTTTGTATCTGTAACAGTTTATTTCATGCTTTCAACATAATTTTTGCTGGTCTGCAATTGTGACATGTTTTAAAACTGACTTGTACATTTTTTTCTTTCTATTTTCCTTTGCTAGCAAAAGCAGTACCCTTCCACTGAAACTTAATTATCAAACTATCTTATTTTTCTTTGATCAGTTTTCTATGGTCATATCAGTCTTCTTGTTATGCAAACATCTCTCACATTTTCAGCACTTGCTTCTCCCTCAGCTAGGATTTCATAGGGATATTTATATATTCCACTCACTTATACATTTAGATTTCTATTCACATTGTGTTTCCATGATATCATTGCTGAGTACCTAATTAATAATAAAGCATTACTCTATCTCATTCTCTATCCTTTTCTCTAGTTTTGTTTTCTGAAACATCACTTATCATTATCTGACATATTTATTTGTTTTCTTTGTACTTCCACTAGGATATAGTTATGTGAGGACACAGAGATTTCAATATATTCTTTTTGTGTCTCATAGTAAGAAAAAAGCATACAGCAATCACTAATACATAATCAAATGAATACAATTTTTCATACAATAATAAAAATGGTAATAACTGTCAAGTTCAATGGTGCTGTAATCTCAATAATTTAAGGGGCTGAGGGAGGAGGATTGCAAATTCATAGCCAGTCTTATTATGTCAACAAGAGCTTCAGCAACTTAGCAAGACAGTGTCTCAAAATTAAACAAAAAATAAAAATAAAAAGGACAAAGTATATAGATGAGTAATAAAGTGTTCCTGGGTTAAATGCCCAATACTGGAAAGAAATGATAATAGCTACTCAGCAATTAAATCCAATAACTAAAATAGCCCCTTCCCTATAGAAGCAGATTTACGTGATTAACGATCACTCCTCTTTCTCCTAAAGGATTCCGATTTCCCTCTATTGAATCTCACTTTCCTAATTTACCTTTCCACATTTCCCAAATTAAAAATGTTTTTCTTCAGCCTCTGTCACTTATCTGTGATGTAAGAATTGTCTCCACTGAGTGCCATTGGTAATTGTGCAGTGCTTGCCAGCATTTATTTTGCATTATCAATGAAATCATATTTCTCCTGATCACAGAGTAATTTAAATCATACATTTTAAGTATGATGTTATATTCACTAAATATGTGATGTATTCTTTAAATGTTTTACATTTTAAATAGCAAAAAAAAAATTGCTTTCCAATCCAGATGCAGAAGTTAATTTTGGACAAAGGTTAATAAAAGCTAATAGTGATTTCACTTATGAAAGATGTCAATATAGTAAAAATTCTTGTTTGATTTAATACAATCATTTTTTTTCCTTTTATATTTTTTGTGTTTGAAGGATAGTTGGACTTATGCTTTAGAAATGCATTTTAATGTGCTGGTTTCTTATCCTTCCGTAAGCCTCAGAGGGTGATACTAAATCCTGAAAGGGAACTGAAAGTCTAGGTAAAACATGCCCAACATTACTCTTATTACATCCAGGATGCTATGTTAAGATGACATCAATGGGGCTGGGGATGTGGCTCAAGCAGTAATGTGCTCGCCTGGCATGCTTGCAGCCCAGGTTCGATCCTCAGCACCACATACAAAGATGTTGTGTCCGCCAAAAACTAAAAAAAATAAATAAATAAATAAACATTAAAATTCTCTCTCTCTCCCTATCTCTCTATCTCTCACTCTATCTTTAAAAATAGAATTTGTTATTTAATACAGAACAACAAAATAACAAGAAATAGGAAAAATCATCAATATATATTTTTCAATGTACTGAAGAATTTTATAAAACAGTATAACTGCATGCCTAAATAGGTTTTACTTGTATTCTAAAATTATTAATATTTCTTGTAATTAGTACTATAAAAATCCAAAAGATTAGCTAGGTCTCCTAAGAATTTTCTAAATTTATTTTGCAAGCAAAAACACCTGTTATTATGTTTTATATCTAAATTCTCTGTATATAGCAAACCTTAATATTTTATTTGATGTTTATTCTATCAAAGAAATCTCACTTATATGAATATACTAGAAGAATTTTTTTAAATGCAGTTAGAGGTTATACATGCAGTATCTTGGTATGGCATTATCAATCATCTTTAATTTATATTTAATTAAAATAATTACACAATGACCAGCATTCGGGATATGTTTAAAATATCAATTAAGTAACCAAGAATGAGAAACATAAGCAACTTATACCACAGTGGAACTGTATTAATCTTCCTTTATTTTTATGGCTTCTTTAGGAAAAAAAAGTCATAATCATAATGTGCTTGCAAATACCTTTAAAACTCTATCTACTTAAACTCTTCATTCTGGTGTTATTATGATAATGCAGATAGCATATATTTTTATCTGATGATATAAATTTCCAATGTAGGAATTCCCAGCTGTTGTGTATCTTCTCCTATGTATGATATTATCTTTTCAAATTTCTATGTAGAAAAGTAGAAAAGGAAGTATGACTTTATTACCAATACCAATATTTCATGCTCAATCATGTTGTGTTGCATTTGATGACAGCATTGCACTTTGTATTCTTGTAGAGTTATATCTTGTAATGCAACCATAAAAGTTAGAATATGAGACTTGGGATTATTGTAAAGGAATCAACAGATCCTACTCAGATGTACAGTGACTTATTTCATCAATACATGATGAAAAAATAGTTTGTCTTGAAAAGAAAATAATTTTCAGGAGAACAAAACCATTTAATGTATTATTCTTTGTTGAGCCACAATTACAATATTGATGATTGTTTTCACTAGAAGTTTTGATAGAATTACACATTCAGAAAAAATGCATTATTTTTTAATATTTTTTTTTATTTTTTGGTGGACACAATATATTTATTTTTATGTGAAGCTGAGGATCGAACCTACCGCCCCACACATGCCAGGCGAGCGCACTACCACTTGACCTACATCCCCAGCCCGCATTATTTTGACTAAGTCCTTTTTTACTTCTTTGCAGATTTGATCCTAGTTGACAAAATTTTACCTGTATTTAGGGTTACTGGGAGATTTAATTATATGGGACTGGCTGCTGATATATTTGCAAGTTTTCTATTGTAAGACTTCATATTATCTATTGATTAGTTTTTCATGTAGCTCTACAAAATGCAGACATGAACTTTGATGTAACATTAATAGGTTTATGCAAGATAAATTAGTCAATAGAAGTACTTTTTGAATAACAGTACCTATAATTTAACTTTTCTTCTTCCTCTTTTCCCTTCCACAATCACATTTCTCTTTTTCTTTCCTGACATGTTACTGCATACTTTATGATCACATCTTTATTTTTACTGTGAAATTTGAAGTAATATTTCACATTTTCTTATTCCTCAAAACTTTCTGATTGAGACCTTCTTTTATCACAGTAAAATTATTTGTGCCTTAATTTTAGAAAGTTTTTGAACATACATTCTCTCATTTTACAATGTCACATATGTATATGATGAAACTATCCCAGATAGAAGTTGCCCTAAAGGAAAACTTCAATTAATTAATTAATTACTTTATCATGTTTCTGTGGAAAAAGAAAGATGTGTATGCTTTTATCACTTTTGAGTACATATTACCTTAGTTATTGGTGCTTCTATCAAAATATTTTTATATTCTCTGAATGGACATTATGAGATCCCTCAGAGAGATATTACTTAGTAATACTGCCAAACCCCTACTGACACTCACTAGTCTTCCTCAAGGGAAAGCATGAGGTGCCTGATGGATGAAGTGTGTTATGATGCTAAGTATGTGCAATTCATCCTTATGCTTTTTTATGCTTGGAAGACAGCTTGCCTTCAGGAAACAGACACAGCTTGTCCTGCTGTACAAGATATTCTGTCATTCTGGAAGATTGTCTGCAGTCATTTACCAGAGAGTGGATCAATATTTTTTTTTCTACTTCTAAGATAAAAATTAGTAATTTTAAACTAGGAATCACCAATAATACCTATGAAATGTTTATTTTCATCTGTTATTTTAATACTCTATTGATTCAGAACTTAGGTAGAGAATATGTGACTTTATATCTTGAATCTTTCATATTATAATATGTCCCAGACAACTGCAAAACAATATATGTGCTGCTTAGTTTTTTTTTTTTTTTTTTTTTTTTTTTTCCAAGGTACCGGATATAAAACAGAGTCCTTGGGAGGAGAGGTAGTATTCTGAAATGGAAGCTTATACATTAAATTGTCTTCAAAATATTAGTGATAAAAATATGTCTGAATGGTTTTCAACCCATAAAGTATAACATAAATGAACTTTGCAACTATTTTGCCATTTAAGTGAAACTGATTTGTGTTCAGAATATCTACAAATTAGAAGTAGTATTTATGGGAGAACCAATATGTGAGCCAGAAGACAGAGGAAGCTATAGAACTAATAAATATCTTGGGACAAGGCTTCCAATAAGGCATGCATCACCTTTGGCAAAGAACTTTTTATGGGTACTCAGCTGATATAAGTAATTTCAATAAAATATGAGAATTTTTTTTAATTTTTTATTGTTGGCTGTTCAAAACATTACATAGTTCTTGATATATCATATTTCACAATTTGATTCAAGTGGGTTATGAGCTCCCATTTTTACCCCATATACAGATTGCAGAATCACATCAGTTACACATCCATTGATTTACATATTGCCATACTAGTGTCTGTTGTATTCTGCTGCCTTTCCTATCCTTTAATGAAGATTTATAATAATAGGTAGATAAGAGATATTTGTTTTAGTCTGATCAGTTAATTGCCATAATACCAATTTTTCCTGATCTTGGACGCAGAAACCCATTCCTACTTTTGGTTGTAGTTGCATTCACAATTCCTAGCTAATTCCACACCTCTCATTATAAGAAAGAATGTCAGCACTATTGTTAATCACAAATTCATGTGTTGATTTTATAATACCTGCCTAATATCATCTCTCTTAATAGAGTTATGATTGCAGCACTGTTATTAATCACAAAAACTGTTCTTTGAAACTAGTTTGTATTGAAGCAAAAAATATTTTCTTACTTATGTAAGCACATTTTTTGGTGGTTATATGTCAGTACTAATATCATGATGTATCACGATGCATTAAGTCACCAAAACTCCTGGCTTGCAACAACTCTCCCAAATGTGCTTACTTGGCTGTAGTGGTAAAGTGTGCAAGTGCAAATCTTGCCTGTGATATGAAGAGGACTACTTGGCTTATGACAGGGAACCTCAAAACTGGTAAATTGACTATCATGCATACCATTAGTGGGGACCCATAATAACAATGATATTGTCATAAGAAAGTGTGTTAGAATCCCTTTAGACTGGAATGTAAACACAAAGAAGGGCAAGAGTTAGGAACTGTTAATCCAAGTTGATTTGTGGACTCTAAATCAGAAAATGGTTCTGACCCATGTCTAAAATGACTGATATAACCCCATATCATAGTGTTATCACTATTTCAGTGTTACAATTTCAAGTCATCCTACTAAATGTATAACATACTAGATAATAGGTGCTATCTTCTTTTCAGAAAATAATCTAGAATTCTAATCTACTGGTCTGGGATGCAGGGTTCTTTGGATATCTGGTCAACCCCATGTTGGTGTGAGTTGGAGGAGGGTATTCAAAAACACCCTAAAGGAAAGAGATCATACTAGTGTCTAGACATAATATTTCTGCTTCTGATATGTTTTCTGGTCCCAAAAAGAGTAATCCTTTAAAGAAACTGCTTCAAAATTGCTGAAAGTAGGAAGAAGCCCCATGGTGCACATTTCTAGATTGATTTAAACAAACAGAAAACATTGATTTAGTTTTTAATCCTGAATTTGGGATTTATGAGAAACAACAATTAAAAAAAAGAACTTAAGTAGTTAGCTAATATTTTAATGACTTTTTCTAAAAATCTTTACTATAGAATTTATAGCCACTTGGCAAATTCAGTGGCAGAAAGAATTGAGAAAATAGACTTAATGGGTTTATGATACAGTGAACTCTCATTAAATAATAATATTGATTCAGCTTAGCTCAGACAGTAAATTATGTTGAAATGAAATCATATTATTTTGGTAAATTCTAAAGTAAAATTTCAGGAATATTACTGCCCTCTCCCTCCCCCACCCCCGCCTGCCACCAGTTCAGTGGAAAGAAAATGAATATTGTGAGGTAGACTAAAGAACTTCACTCAGGGATATGATTGGAAAAGCCCATTGTCCAGATAGAACATTGCTTTTACATTGGAGTTCAAGAAATTTTTCATTCTTAGAAAACACAGGATGCATAAACTACAATGTTACTGCAATAGAATAATTTACTTTGATTTATCTTTTTCTACGAGGCCAACAAGTTATTTTCCCTATTTTGAAGAACTATATGTTTGCTTGACCGTATCTTTACAAATTCAAGGATTTACATTTTGGTTTTCGGATAGCATACTATTTGCCTGTAGGAGACAATTGTGTCATTTTAAAAGAAATGGTATATAGCATCACAAAAATGTGAAGTAAAAGAATTTAAAATGTCACAGTAGAATGTCATACTAATTGGGCAATTACATCCTTTAAGCATCTATATTATGCTTCTGGGAGTCTAATTACTATTTATCTTACAGTGAATGAATGTAGTAATTACAAATTTGAAGACTTTGTTATTCATATTTATTTTGTGTGTATACAATATGTGGAAAATATATGTGTATGTATATAGCATATTTATACATGAATTTGTATATGCAGGACTTTGCATATGCATATAAACATCAAAGTGTGTATACATATTTGCTTCTATGTACATACATAAATGACTACATGGGAATATTATAATTTTTAATGAAAATAAAAGTATCAGCTACTTTGGCTTATTTTTATTGCCTTAGGGTCAGACCTTCTTCAGTTATAAGAATGTCAGAATATTTTGGATGAGTAGGCCACCATTTTACATTATAATATAAAAAGAAATGTTGGCAAATCTGTGTAGCTGATTTGTTCATACAGCTAAGTAACTATTTTACCCATAAATTATTTTATTTTTTCTGAATACATTTAGGACTGACTAGAAAATACATCAAAATGAATTAGCTCACCTTGTTGTCTCTTCTGGGTAGGTACTGCAAGAAGGCATTATAGACTGGATTGCTATGAATATTTAAGGATGCATAAACAGTTTTCTGAAGGATACACAAACAGAGTATCCTTTATTGGGCATGCTGGTACCAAAATATTTCAAAAGTTGGAATATTTTGAGACTTTACTAGTTGAGCATTCCTAATATAAAAATATGAAATCCAAAATGATCTAAATCCCTTTTGGATTTTAGATTTTGCATTAAAAACACTCATTCTATATAACATAGCATTTACATTTTTAATTTTACAAATGCATATTTCTTTGTGTTTTAAGTCTGAAAATAAGCCAGGTTCTTTATTACAAATAAATTCATATCAAAAATACATAGACCAAAAAATGAAGCATACATAGATTTTTTTTTTTACCCTCCATAAAACTGTGCATATCTGACATTTTCTGGTAATATACCATTTACTAGACTTTTTAATATCAGGCCTGATGGCCACAGAGATGGCATTATCTGTATTTCAAGTTATGTTATGAGTAATATGTATAGGTATTAATATGGGATATAGCATATACTATACATACATATACATATATACTATATCCCATATTGATAAGATGCTTACAATTCAGACCAGCCTTTGCCATCAAAAGTATTGGCACACATCTATGTTTTGGAATCCAAGAAAGAAAAAAGTGCAGAAGTAGTCTTTATGAAACAAATATTGAAACAAATGTTAAAAGATAAGAAATGTTGCTTAAATTGATATGTAGATTAAATGAGATAATTGAGAATATATTTTCAAATGTGTAACAACTATATACTATTAAAGAAAAACAACTTTAATACTATTAAAGAGAAACAACACTATGGATAATTTTATAGATAAGGAAGTTGTAGACTGGTGAAGGATGTATATTTTCCCCTATTCATTTGATTATATTTTTAATCTTGGGAATACCATATATCATATGGTATTTGTCTCTTGGCCACCCAATTTTTAATTCTGTATTCAATGACTGCACATCTCATTTTCTAGCCATCTTTTCCTTTCTTCTACCTATCGTTACTTAACACTTACTGATCTTTCACAGTAATATAATTTTATAGAGGCAGTAATTTTTATATAAGCTCTTTCTATAGGAATCCTAGCTTTCAAATCATGATGATTCTAGAGATGGACTTATCCAATAGGCACATAAAGATGCCCAACAAGAAATGTTTACTGGCTTATTCTACCCATAGCATGAAGATCAACTTATGAAAGTATAATAAAGAATAATGAATATAGAGGAAAACTGAGATGATAATTAACACAAAGTGTGATAATTTTTAAAGCACATTTCATATTATATTAATGTAAAGAAAGTCAGTTATTAAAGCAATCCAATTCTATGTTTCAATTCTTATATTCACTTTTTATTATTTCTAAAATTTTAATTCCAAAATATGCCAAATTAAAATTTGTTGTTTGCATATTTTTTGTCTTTATCATTTACTGGTCTCTAAAATATTATGTGCAGATTTTGTAATTTTCCCTCAAAAATTGCTTTGCATAAATCACATGATTTTTAGTACCTTTGCCTAATAAAAATAGTGAACAAAAGTAAAATGCAAATGACAGGATCTGTGCAACAGTGAATTATCCAAAACCTGATTTCCTTGATTTAAACCTGCTGCTGCCATAGAAGCAAGTATCTGTGTCCTGACAGATTGTTTTAGAGCCCACTGTATTTTTCAGTTTTTATGGACTTCTTTTACCTCACACTTCTTTCCACTTCCTCATTTATGATAAAATCATAGTGCTTGGAAGTGCTAATTCTTTTTAAGAATTATCTTAACCACATCAATATTCACTGCAGTTGGGTGTTCTATAATTCTCTCCAAAAAGAATAATAACAAAATGTTCAAAAACCTTTATTAAGAGCTTGATATATGTTGCGCAATGTACCTCACTCATTCAAGTTTTAGTGCAGTCTTCCTATTCCCTTTGCAGATTTTTTTTAAGAGAGAGAGAGAGAGAGAGAGAGAGAGAGTTTTAATATTTATTTTAGTTTTAGTTTTCGGTGGACACAACATCTTTATTTTATTTCCATGTGGTGTTGAGGATGGAACCCAGTGCCGCACGTATGCCAGGTGAGCGTGTTACCGCTTGAGCCACATCCCCAGCCCAATTCAGATGTTAAAATTCTTTTTTGATTCATTTAGCAGAAGGTGATCAAATATATATATATATATATATATATATATATATATATATATATATATATCACATTCACACCTTTATTTTCTCCAAGTATATACTTGCATACATTATAACAGAATTAAATTTATCTATTGGTGTGTTATTTCTATTGATAATATACCTATATACACAAACAGTAAAAATGCATATTTATTATTTGAAAGCTTTAAATGTGAGACATTTAAAAAGGGTTTTAATGGGGTGAAATTGTGGTATTGACAGGCTTGTGTTCCCTCTGGATCTCTAAGAGTTAAGTCTGCAATGGCCAGTAGACTCTTTCACATATTGTATCACTGTGCAACTTACTCTTCTGGGTTCCTCTTCCACATTTACTGAATCCTTGTGATTATAGTTATGCCACTCAGATAATCAGTACATCTACCTCAAAATATAAAAATATGCTGAAGAGCAACTTTATTTCTATTTCTAACAATATGCTTGCTTGCCTTGTCACAGACTATTTACAGGTTTTGTTGATTAGATAAAAAAAAATCTTTGGAGGTGTTTTTATTTTGCCAACCACTATGAATGAGAACCTATATTCATATAAATAAATATACATTTACATGTACATACACATATGTACATATTGTGCAAACATACAAATATATGGTTAGAAGTCGGCAATAAAAATTTCTAAAGAGTATGGATTGCCTGAGAAAGAAGTCACAAATGATCTTCATCAAGTATTAATATTTACTACAATATTATGGTTTTTACATTCTTTTACCCTCTGAACTTTACAATAATCCTTAGAGATGGCAGGTCAGATTTTACCATATTTTGCTGATTAGTTATTGCATATAAATTACGAAAAGTTTCCAAAATATTACTCATTTCACAATGAGTACTCTCAAATTATGTTTCTCCAATTTATAGGGAATGAAAATAAATCTCCATCTTAAAGACCTCAACTGATTTCCAATAAGGTATTACTTTAAGCTTATTTGTCACTCTGTTCATTGCACATTAATCTGACAGAGATGAGTTATTTAGGATTGACTTTGAAAAAGTTACAGCCATAAAAGTCTTACGCATTTTTCCCCACTTAAGTATCAACCTAATATGTTAATTTCCACCCATTCCAAGCGTTTTAGTAATACAAATCTCATTTTATAAGCCTTCATAGAAGATTTCAGGACAGCTGACTGGGGAGGAGCTGGGGTGGGGGAGGAAGAGGAAGGGGGTGGACACTCCTGCGTCGCCCTCTGGCTTTGTCTGCACCCCCTCCCTTCGCTCCCAGGTGGCCTGGGGATCAGGGACTCGCCTCCCCTCATGCATCCGCAGGGGCCAAGGGGGAGTCAGTGGCTGGAGATAAACAAGGCGGAGGCAGATGCAGTGGTTGAGGAACAGGAAAGGCTAAGGCGGAGGCCGCCTGCAGTGCTGGCCAGGGAGGCAGGGGTGCCCCGTGGACAGTGACCCCCGCAGCCGCCTGAGCCGCCGCCCAATCAGGAAGAAGCCTCGGTGCCACCGCGGACCAACACCCCTCCCCCCGACGCCAGCCCTGTGGGCCCTGGCGCAGCACCGCTGCAGCGCCTCTCGGCCTCCCACCGCCCTCCTGCCCTTCCCAGGCGGCTGCAGCGGCGGCCTGGCAGCCCGTAGCTCCTCCGCTAGGCGCCTCCACCTTGCCCGGCCTCGCCTCAGACGCCTCAACCCACTATGCCCAGCTCTGGAAACCAGGCTCCGGAAGGATCATGAGTGAGGCAGCGAACTGGGTGGCCAATGGGGCGAGCTTGGAGGATTGTCACTCCAACCTCTTCTTGCTGGCTGAACTCACAGGAATTAAATGGTGTAGGCACAATTTTGGAGGGCATGGGGACTGTGGACACATAATTTCAGCCCCAGCCCAAGATGATCCAATCTTGTTAACGTTTCATCCACTGCCTGCCATACCTGTTGTGTGTATGGCTTCATGATGTCAAACCAGATTGCAAAGAATTATTGATATTCTGGTGGGGAGATGAACCCAACCTTGTGGGTGTAATACATCATGTGACTGCAGTTTGTGGAAGAAGGACTCTGGGAAATGGCCTTTCCTATGAATGTGCGACCCTGCCCTTCAAAACCATCCACAATCTCTTAGAAAGGTGCCTAACGGATACAAACTTCCGTTAGGATTGGGAAGTGGTTTGTTTGACTCTATGAGAAGGATGAAAAGCCAGTCAACAAAGTGAACATTTGTCCTGTGTGTTTACATTTTTTCTTCATGGAGAAAGTAATGTATGCAAAAGTGTGGAGATTGCCCAACATCAGCCAATTTATTTGATCACTGAGGAACATATACACATGGCTCAGTCTCCACCTGCACCATTTCAAGTACTGGTGAGTCCATATGGCTTAAATGGCACGCTAACAGGCCAAGTATATAAAATGTCAGACCCAGCCACCTGCAAGTTGATTGAGGAATGTCAATATTTCTACCCGATGGTAAAAAAGAAAGAGGAGTTGAAAGAGGAAGAAGAGTTGGGATATGATGATGATTTCCCTGTGGCAGTCAACGTAATTGTTGGTGGTGTTCGGATGGTTTACCCTTCAGCTTTTGTATTGATCTCTCAGAATGACATCCCAGTTCCTCAGAGTTTTGCCATTGCTGGAGGCTATATTACAGTTGGGCCGCTGCGACTTACTTGGTAGGGTGAAGGACCCAAGTAACTGGGGGATGCCTCTGAACCCTCCCACCTCTCCATAGCAGGCTATCACAGGAGTGGAGATATGCAGAGTGCTACCAGTCATCTGGGTTCCCAAGACCAGGGGACGGTAACTACGCACAGTCCAAAGAGATTGGGGAAGATTCCTTCAAAACTCCACAATCATATGGTTCATCGAATCTGGAAGGAGTGCATCCTCAACAGAACCCAGTCCAAGAGGAGCCAAATGTCAACTCCAGCCCTTGAAGAAGAGCCTGCTAACAACCCTGCTACCTGGGATTTTGTGCATCCAACCCAAAGAGTCAGCTATTATTGTTCCAGGCATAAACTTTTAAAACAGTTCACCTCCCACAATGTCTCAACAAGGGTTCAGTGCAGGATCATTATCATCTTCATCTTTACCCCCTCCTGCTTCTTCTTAGCACAAAATAAAAGAAAGACAAGAAAAAGGAGATAAGTTGCAAAAAAGATCCATGATACCATTTCATCATAGGCCCTCTGTGGCTGAAGAGTTATGCATGAAACCGGATACACCAGGACAGAAGATAGGGTTGGCATGGATGGACTCCTCCTTAGAGGTGTCTAGCAGTTGCAAATATGATAAGCAAATGTTTGTGCCTTCCAGAAATACAAGCAAGCAAATGATTCTGAATTCTATAGATTCACCTCATTCCCCTATTTACTCTCTGCCACCAACACTCAGCCCTCAGCCATGAGGTCAGGAAACAGAAAGTTTGGACCCACCATCTGTCCCTGTGAATCCAGCCCTCTATGGAAATGGGCTAGAACTTCAGCAGTTATCTACATTAGATGACAGAACTGTCCTTGGAGGCCAAAGACTGTCTCTAATGGCAGAGATCAGCAGATAGCCTTATATTGTGGGATTAAGCCCTCAAACCCAGAGTAATCAGATAAATCCTGGCATACTTTTCATCTCCCAGCCAGCGATGATGCTGAGTTCAGGCCTCCAGAGCTCCAGGGTGAGAGATGTGATTCAAAAATGGAGGTGAACTCAGAGAGCACTGCATTGCAAACACTCTTTGCACAACCTAACAAATAGTTTAAAATCTGGCAAGTCAAGCAGCCCCAGATGCAGTCACTCCACTTCTTGACCCGTTGCCTCTGTCACAGCAACCTGGAGACTGTTTGGGACAAGTCAATGACCCATATAACTTTGAAGATGGCAACATAAAATACATCTTCACAGCAAATAAGAAATGCAAACAAGGGACAGATAAGGATTCCTTGAATTTAGAGCCCGACCTCACAATATGTAGATCAGGGCCAACTTTTTCTTCTATCAGACACAGAGTCTCTGATTTGATATCAAGCTCCTTGATCCATTTTGAGTTAACTTTTGTGCATGGCGAGAGGAGGGGATTCAGATTCATTTTGTTGCATATGGATTTCCAGTTTTCCCAGCACCATTTGTTGAAGATGCTATCCTTCCTCCATTGCATGCTTTTAGCCCCTTTATCAAATATAAGATAGTTGTAACTTTGTGGATTGGTCTCTGTGTCCTCTATTCTGTACCATTGGTCCACCTGCCTGGTTTGGTACCAGTACCATGCTGTTGTTGTTACTATTGCTCTGTAATATAGTTTGAAATCTGGTATCGCTATACTGCCTGATTCACACTTCCTGCTTAGAGTTGCTTTGGCTATTCTAGGTCTTTTATTTTTCCATATGAATTTCATGATTGCTTTATCTATTTCTATAAGAAATGCCGTTGGGATTTTGATTGGCATTGCATTAAACCTATAGAGAACTTTTGGGAATATCGCCAATTTGATGATGTTAGTTCTGCCTATCCATGAACAGGGTATATTTTTCCATCTTCTAAGATCTTCTTCTATTTCTCTCTTTAGGGTTCTGTAGTTTTCACTGTATAAATCTTTCACCTCTTTTGTTAGGTTGATTCCCAAGTATTTTATTTTTTTAGGGTATTGTGAATGGGGTGTTTTTCCTCATTTCCGTTGCAGAAGTTTTGTCGCTGATATACAGAAATGCCTTTGATTTATGCGTGTTGATTTTATATCCTGCCACTTTGCTGAATTCATTTATTAATTAGTTCTAGTAGTTTAGCACAAGAGTTAATAACAATAATCAACAAATGGGACTTATTTAAACTAAAAAGTTTTTTCTCAGCAAGAGAAACAATAAGAGAGGTAAATAGGGAGCCTACATCATGGGAACAAATTTTTACTCCTCACACTTCAGATAGAGCCCTAATATCCAGAGTATACAAAGAACTCAAAAAATTAAACAATAAGATAACAAATAACCCAATCAACAAATGGGCCAAGGATCTGAAAAGACACTTCTCAGCAGAGGACATACAATCAATCAACAAGTACGTGAAAAAATGCTCACCATCTCTAGCAGTCAGAGAAATGCAAATCAAAACCACCCTAAGATACCATCTCACTCCAGTAAGATTGGCAGCCATTATGAAGTCAAACAACAACAAGTGCTGGTGAGGATGTGGGGAAAAGGGTACTCTTGTACATTGCTGGTGGGACTGCAAATTGGTGTGGCCAATTTGGAAAGCAGTATGGAGATTCCTGAGAAAGCTGGGAATGGAACCACCATTTGACCCAGCTATTGCCCTTCTCAGACTATTCCCTGAAGACCTTAAAAGAGCGTACTACAGGGATACTGCCACATCGATGTTCATAGCAGCATAATTCACAATAGCTAGACTGTGGAACCAACCCAGATGCCCTTCAATAGATGAATGGATAAAAAAAGTGGCATTTATACACCATGGAGTATTACACAGCACTAAAAAATGACAAAATCATGGAATTTGCAGGGAAATGGATAGCACTAGAGCAGATTATGCTAAGTGAAGCTAGCCAATCCCTAAAAAACAAATGCCAAATGTCTTCTTTGATACAATGAGAGCAACTAAGAACAGAGCAGGGAGGAAGAGCAGGAGGAAAAGATTAACATTAAACAGAGACATGAGGTGGGAGGGAAAGGGAGAGAAAAAGGAAATTGCATGGAAATGAAAGGAGACCCTCATTGTTATACAAAATTACATATAAGAGTTTGTGAGGGGAATGGGAAAAAAAACAAGGAGAGAAATGAATTACAGTAGATGGGGTAGAGAGAGAAGATGGGAGGGGAGGGGAGGGGGGATAGGAGAGGATAGGAAAGGTAGCAGAATACAAGTTACTAATATGGCATTATGTAAAAATGTGGATGTGTAACTGAGGTGATTCTGCAATCTGTATTTGGGGTAAAAATGGGAGTTCATAACCCACTTGAATCTAATGTATGAAATATGATATGTCAAGAGCTTTGTAATGTTTTGAACAACCAATAAAAAATCAGAAAATAAATAAATAAATAAAATAAGAAAGAAAAAAAAAACAGGATTCTCTGAAAAAAAATAAGTCAGAGGATGGATTTGGTTCCAAGGATGTCACTACACCAGGTCATTCAACACCAGTGCCTGATGGGAAAAATGCCATGTCTATTTTCAGTTCTGCTACTAAAACAGATGTCTGGCCAGATAATGCAGCTGGCAGAGCTGGCTCCAATAGCCTTATGCAGGTGACAGTGTTGGCACCTTCCCTGCATGACTTAGACAACATCTTTGATCATTCTGATGATGACTAACTTGGGGCTGTATCACCTGCACTGCAATCATCAAAAATGCCTATGGTTGGAACGGAAGATCAACCTCTTGGGAAGGATGGAAGAGCTGCTGTTCCATACCCACCAACAGTTGCAGACTTTCAAAGAATGTTCTCCACTCCTCCATCTTTGGAACAGCATCCTTCATTTTCTTCTGTGATGAATTATAAAGATGGGATCAGTTCAGAGACATTGTCAGCATTAGGCATGATGGAGAGTCCTATGGTCAGTATAATTTCAACACACCTTCCAGAATTCAAAATGGAAGTAGAAGATGGATTAGGAAGTCCCAAACCTGAGGAAATAAAGGACTTTTCATATGTGCACAGAGTTCCACCCTTCTAGCCTTTTGTGGGATCTTCCATGTTTGCTCCACTGAAGATGTTGGTGAGCCATTGCATGCTACCTCTGAAAATACCTGATGCCTGTCTGTTTTGGCCTTAGTGGGCAATTTCTCCTAAAATTGAACAACTGCCCATGCCCCCTGCAGCCACTTTCATTAGGGATAGCTACACTAATGTGCTTAGTGTTGGGAGCCTAGAAGATCCAGATTATCTGAAAACACCACAGATGAACATGCTGAAGATGCTGAGCAGCACTGCCCCAGCCAGCAATGTGGGGCAGGAGTCCTCCCATCTCCAGCGACCCCTCAATTTTCTGTTCCCACACCATGAACCCCCAGAACCCCAAGAACTCCCAGATTTGGGGGTACTGCCAGTGGTCAAGGGTCTGTAAATATTACAGCACTGATCAGAGGTCACCAGCCTCTACCCCCTCTACCACATGGGCCTTAACTTTGTGGAGCCTGCCACCATGCAGCCAATTGCTGAGGCCTACAGTCTTTATGTAACTCTGATTCTCTCAGATTCTGTGATTAATATCTTTAAAGTCAGAAACTTTGACTGCTGTTGCACCTGTGTCTGCAACATGAACATCAGAGAGGCAGATGTTGGCCTCTACATCCCCAATTCTTCCAATGAGGACCAGTACTTCTGCACCTGTGGATTTAATGTGATTATGAACCACAAACTTGGCTACAATTCGGGACTCTTCCTTGAAGATGAGTTGGATATTTTGGGAAGAATTCTGATATTGGTCAGGCTGCAGAGAGGTGTTTAATGATGTGTCAGACCAAGTTTCTTCCTCAGATGGAGGGAGACAGAAAATCCCAGGAGACACCCATATGCCTTCTTCTCCTTCAGAATTGACATACACAATATTTTGCTTCTCTGAGTTTCCTGGACTATATTTCCTCTAGCAGTCACCAAACTCTTCCCTGTATAAGCTGGAGTTATGACCGGGTACAGGCAGACAACAATGATTACTGGACAGATTTCTTTAATGCACTGGAGGAGGAACGGCAGTATGTGGATAATCCCACTGGTGGGAAAGTGGATGAAGCTCTGGTGAGAAGTGCCACTGTTCACTCTTGGCCTCATAGCAATGTGCTAGACATCAGCATGTTCTCCTATAAGGATGTGGTCCACATGCTGTTGTCTCTGCAGCCCTTTCTCCAACATGTCATCCAAAAGAAGCACACAGGAAGGACCTGGGAGAACATCCAGCACATGCAGGGACCACTCACCTGGCAGCAATTCCATGAGATGATGGGACATGGAACCTACAGTTCAGAAGAATCCCCTGAGCTGTTACCCATCCCTACCCTTCTGGTAGGCTATGACAAGGACATCCTGACCATCTTGCCATTCTCCTTGCCCTTTTGGGAAAGGCTGTTGTTGGACCCATGTGGGGCCACCGTGAAGTTACCTATATTGTGGTGTGTCCAGAAAATTAGGCCTTGCTCAAAGGAGCCAAAACTTTCTTCAGGGACTTGAGTGCTGTATATAAAATGTGTAGGCTTGGGCAGCACAAGCTCATCTGCAAAGTGCTATGTGATGGCATCATGCATGTGAGAAAGACCGTGGCACAGAAGCTGGCAGATGAGCTTGTGAGCAAATGGTTTAACCAGCCTTGGAGCAGTGAGGACAATGACAATCATTCCAGACTCAGACTTTATGCACAAGTTTACCACCATCAACTAGCACCTAATTTAGCCACTCTGCAGTTGGACAGCAGCCTGTTGATACTAACTAAATACCAGACCCCACCAGCAGCAACACAGGGAATGCTAGGCCTTTATCTTCAAATTCAGGATCAGCAGTTCCCCCAGCTAGCAGTGCATTCAATCTCACCTCTAATGGTGGTTCTACAAAATCCCAACAAGTAGTTCCACATATGGTTCCTCTGTGCCCCCAGTCTTGTCATCTGCTTCTGCTCTGGGTATTAACCAGATGAGCACTACTTCTTCCTCAGGACTCACTGGTAGTGTTAGAGGGCAGAACCCCAGTGTTGGGGGCAGTACCACTGGCAGAACACAAGGGAACATGGGCTGTTGTGGAGACACTGATCTTTGGCAGAATTTCTCCCAGCCCATGCAGGATGGACAAGAAAGTATTACAGAAAGGGAGAGAATAGGAATTCCCACAGAGCCTGACTATGCAGACAGCCAAGCCTATCCTCCTGCTGTTGTCATTTATATGGTGGACCTACTCACCTACACTGCAGAGGAAGACTCCACTTCTGGAAACTTCTGGCTCTTGAGTTTGATGTGCTGCTGCACAGAAATGCTAGATAATTTTTCTGAGCATATGAGAAATTCTTTCTTTCTCCAGATTGTGCCTTGCCAGTACATTCTTCAGAGAGTGAAGAATAAACAAGTTTTCTACAATCAATATTTGAAGTCCATGGCATTTTCAGTGTACTGCCAGTGCAGGTGACCTCTGCCCACACAGATAGACATTAAATCCCTCACAGGATTTGGACCTGTAGCCAGCATTGAGATGACTCTCAAGAACCCTGAGCAGCCCAGCCCAATCCATCTTTACTCCCCTCCTTTTCTATTGTGCCCAGTCAAAGACAAATCAAAGCAGAAAGAGCTTGGACAGAACTTTGGTGAGGCCAGCCAGAAGTACAATGTGCTCTTTGTGGACTATTGTCTATCCTATGAAAAGCACTGGCTCTTGGCTTCCTGCACTGACCTCCATGGGGAGTTATTAGAGACTTGCGTTGTGAATATTGATTTACCAAATAGGTCACAGAAGAGTAAAATATCTGCACACAAGATTGGACTGCAGAAACTGTGGGAAGGTGCATAGGCATTGTGCAAATGATATCACTGCCCTGGAGAGTTGTGATTGGAACAATTGGGCATCTTGGCAATGGGTAGCTTAAAGTTTGGAGTATCATCCTTGGAGAATGTTCACTACAATCAGCAAACAGCTCAAGTTCAGGCCACAGTTGACCTGAACCTGTATCTGGGCCTATTCTCATTACTTGATGTCTGTTAGTCTTGATTTCTTTTCTGAACTTGATGCTAGTGTTAATTTCTTACCAGGGGTGTGAGGAATAGTTAGGCTTTTTGACTTCGTAGAACTTCTTTCTCTTTAAAAACTCACTTGTGGATTCTTTTATTTCACAACTCCTGTGGTGAATGCAGCAGGGGGTTTCTATTTATCTATCTATCATCTATCTATCTATTTTTTGGTAGCTGGATTGAACCCAGGGTGCTTAACCACTGAGCCACATCCCCAGGCTTTTTTATATTTTATTTAGAGCCAGGGTCTCACTAAGTTGCTGAGGGCCTCACTAAGTTGCTGAGGCTGGCTTTGAACTCACGATCCTCCTGCCTCAGCCTCCGAAGCTGCTGGGATGACAGGTCTGTGCCACCGCGCCTGGCTCACGGTGGTTTTGATTGGCCTTGTATGTTTGTGTTTCTAAATGCTTAACTTAAGTGCTCCATATGATCCATTCCCTCTTGCTTTTGTTGCAGGCACCTCCATAATAATGAGTTGACAGCCATACCGTCCCTGGGTGCTGTCTCTCCACATGTGGTGTCTCTCTTTCTGTGAGTAGTGCCATCTGGGGGCTCTGGGCTATGGTGGGTCCGTGGTTTTGGCTTTCTGACACTGGTGGCAGGAGAACTTGTGGTGGCGTGCTTGCTCACTGGTGGAGAATGACCTTCATCACAGAAAATGCCTTGTTTGCTGTTCTGGGGTTTTGCAGAATCAAAAGCTGGAGGTTTTGCCCCCCACACCCATTCATTTCCAGCAGTGCTGGGGATGGAACCTCAGGCTTCACACATGCTAGCTAGGCATGTGCCCTACCATTAAGCCACTCTCCAGCCCTTGACTTGTCTCCCATTTGGGGGACACTAGGACTTTTCTACTTGCTCTCTGACCCATGAAGTTGCAGCTCAGGTGAATAAACTGGAATTAAAGGAAGCCGTGTGAATTATAAGATAGCAGGCTCAGCTCTGTGCCAGTGAATTTGGGACTGAGACTCAGTTTACTTTTAGGGCTCTAATATATATATTAGAGCCCTAAAAGTAAAAAAAAAAGTATATATATATATATATATATATATAATAATGAAGTGCCTCCTGGCCTAAGAAATCAGCAGAAAAAAAGAGGAATTCATTGTAATGGTCAATGATAGACTGAAGTGAAATCTGGGTGTTCTTACAGAGGAAACCAAAAAGGACATAAATGGTTTTAACCAAAAAATGCAGTGAGGAAGCCCCGGGGTGTGATCATTTGAGCCTTTTGCCTTTGCTGGGGCCGAGGCACCTGGCCTGGCCCTGCTCCTGCAGCCTGACAGGTCTTCCCAGCTGGGAGTCCAGCCATGCGCTCCACCAGTTTTTTTGGGCAGCTTCCCGAGCAGAGTACCCCCTTCCTACTGAATTTCCTGTCCACACTGCAGCCCTGCACATTTTTACTTTATCTTGATTTTGCTAGTTTTACAAATCATTTGCTCACCTGTGTGCGTCCTTTTCTCTGGAACCCTGGAACTCAGCAGGCTGAGCAGGGGGATATGGCAGGAAGGCACTATTAAAAAGATCTCAGGTTAGTGTGTCGATCTTGGATTTGGGCTGGCTGCAGGCCCTGTGTTCAGGGAGAAGCCTTTTGAAACACACTCTGGAGCTGAACCTTTTTCCAGGCTGCTGAGGGTTCTTCAGGAAAGCCTGGGGAGGGGCTGGGTGGTGGCTCACCCTATCCTGGACAGTTAACATGCTCTCTGAATCTCATAAAAGAAAAATGTGATTCTGACTTTTTTTTTGGAGGGAAGGGATACTGGGGATTGAACCAGGGCACTCTACCACTGAGCCACATCCCCAGACTCTTTTATATTTTGAGACATGGCCTAGCTAAGTTGCTTAGGGCCTCACTAAGTTGCCCAGGCTCTCCTTAAACTTGCTATCCTCTTGCATCAGCCTCCCGAGTCACTGGGATTACAAGTGGACAGGGCCAGGCCTAGAGGGAAGCAGAACATACATGAAGCACTTGCTATCATGAGGGTCACTTAGCAAATATGTGATACTTGGTGGCTCTTAATGGTGGCTTATTCTCACATAACTCCTTGGGTCTTGATGAGACCTCACTGTAGGCCCACAGGCATTGTAGGACGGTCTTTGTTCCCTGTGAAGGAATGAATATTGAAAGCAGGAAAACCATGGCCCTTGAAGTATGAGCAAAGGGTTCACTTTCTTTTTTGTGCCCACTTGTTCTGTGCGCAGCACCTGCAAGGTGCCTAATCGTGGGCTACATTAAATGAGTCAGCTTTTGGAGAGGTGAGCTGGGGATGTGGAAACCCCCAGAGTGTTCCTCAAGCCAAGTGCACGGAGATGCTCATGAATCCTGAGAGCCCAAGTTGTGCACCAGCAGTATCATATCCACATCAGGCCCATTAGAAATGCAGGGCCACAGCCAGGCGGGTGTGGTGTTGCCTGCCTGTCTTCCCAGAGGCTAGGGAGGCTGCAACAGGAGGATGGTGAGTTCAAAGCCATCCTCAGCAAATCAAGGCACTAAGCAACTCAGGGATACCCTGTCTCTAAATAAAACACAAAATAGGGCTGGGGATGGGGCTTAGTGGTCAAGTGTCCCTGGGTTCAATCCCTGGCACACCCCACCCCCAACACCACCCCAAACGAAGAAATGCAGGGCCAAAACCACATTTTTAACAAGCTCCCAGGCCATTTGGCCACTCATTCCTCCTTTTCTTGTTCGGTAAGGGAGCCAGGATAGCAGAGCATATCTTGGAGTTGCTAGAGAAGAAGGTGTGACTCCCCGAATGTATAGTAAGTTGCAAGATGGAGAGGTAGAATTGAGATGGGACAAATGTGTCCTTCCAAGGCTTCTTTGTCCACCCCCTGCCCTTGGAGCAAGGAGCATGGTAGATGACTGTGAGGTATCCCATGCCAGAGACAGGAAGGCCCCCAGCTTGCACCCCAGGCCTGTGGCACTTGAATCACTCCTTGCTCTGCTGACTAAAAATAAATTTCTCTTCCCTGGCCCCAGTGCCAGTAGCAGTGGGGCTGTCTGGCCTTGTTCCTGCTATTCCATTAGACTGTGTTGAAATATGTACAGGAGAGAGAGAGAGAGAGAGAGAGAGAGAGAGAGAGAGAGAGAGAGAGAGAGACTGACTCCCTTCTCACTCCGATTCAGTTTTGAAAAATGCAGGTTAGCATTGGCAACCTCTCTGGCCTGAAGTTAGTCTCCATCTGACTTGGGCAGTGATTTCTCTGAGACAACAGAAATGGAAGCGTCTTTATTTTCATTTTCTCGGAGGTTTTCAGACTGGATGCCTAGACCGAGGGTCTGCAGACAGTTAGGTTAGCAGCGTGACCTCTGGGGAACAGGAGTCTAGATGATTTTGCGGCCACCCTACATGCATTTCTGGGTTTCCTTTGTGGTCTACGTGAAGGATGGAGGAGAGAACAACAGAGGATGAGCAGAGAGTGGATGAGGGTCACTTTGTAGCCAAAAGACATTTTTCCCATTCTGACCCAGCAAGGCTTTTAGCATCTCCATCCATGAAGCGGTGCCCATTGATCAGCTTAGAAGAACATGTGTTTCTGATAGGTACTGTTGCCTTGCAGAAAATTAGAATTAAAATGTGTCCCGTGTTCTGTGAGTAATTATTAGGTGTCTCCTGTGCCCCGTGAAGTTGTGTCCCAGAGGCTGTTCCAAGGTGACGTGGAAACACTGACACATTGTCTGAAAATGTGCTAATAGTTACAAACTTCATTTTTGCTTGCTTGTGGCAGTGGGGATGGAAAGCAGGGCCTTTCACATATTAGGCAAGTGCCGTACCACTGAGCTGTACTCTGACATCTGAGAGTCCTTAGTCCTTAGTCCCTCAGTATTTTATCCTGCCCCCACTTTTGGTACCAGGGTTGGAACCTAGGAGAGCTCTCCACTGAGCCACATCCCCAGACCTATTTTGTATTTTATTTAGATACAGGGTCTCCCTGAGTTGTTTAAAAGTTCCTTTTTTTCTTTTTTGATGAATCAGGCATCGATTTCTTGGGTGACCCAGAAGTAGAGGGCAGGGGCAATGTCACTGAAGACATGGTTGGTCCGTCTGTCCAGTAGCTGCTCTTTGTACTTTGTGTCTTTCAGCAGAAATAGCAGATTTGTGGTTTTCAGCTCAGACACCTGTCATCCTAGACTTGGCCTCTGGAGCTGAGTTCTTCTTCTCTGTCACACAGGTGTGCCCTGAGTTCTCAGACTCCAGTTCCCTTCTTTGCTGAGTGTCACCCTTGGAAGGGTCTCCTGGGAAGAGGTTTTGTTTTGTGCCTGACTTTAATATCAGGGATTTGAGAGAGAGAGAGAGAGAGAGAGAGAGAGAGAGAGAGAGAGAGAGAGTGTTCTAGAGTTTTGGGAACTTGGGTCCTACAGCACAATTTCATTTGGTTAATACTTTCTGATTAAAGGGATCTAACTCAATTAAAGTATTTGTCAGAGAGCAGATTTATTTGCATCCTGTCCTGAGGATAATACCAGAGCCATTTGTCCTTAATATCAGAAAGCATAAAACTCCAGGAAAGCTTTTAATAGGATTGGGTTGGAGTGAGGGCACTAATTTCATAAAAATAGTTCTCAGAAAAAGAAACAGCCTTTTGTTAAATGGGAGCAGAGTCTTCCAGTCGAATTTCACATTAGAGATTTTTTTTTTTAATTAGAAGTCCAGGAAACTCCAGTTACAGTTCCCACAACAACATTAATTTTGTCTGAGGCATAAGTAACATTTCTGCTAAAGGAACATTTCTGCTTTTCCTGTGGCAGTTCTGCACTTACGCCATGGAGGAGGTTGGTTGTGGTGTGGAGGACTGATTGGTTTTCATTCCTGGTAGGAAAGCAGAGTGAAAACTGATTTTCTCTCTGAACCCCATGCAGAGGCCGCCCTGGCTGTGTCTGCCCGGCTTCCTCTCCAGGTGGTGGTGGTACCTGTCAGAACTTGCCTCTTCACCCTGCCACCTCCTTTGCTCTCCCCGACCTGTGTCCACCAGGTGGGAGATAAAAACAAAAACCAGGTTGACACAGTTACTTGTGACTTTGTGAAATTGCTGTCAAAATTCCTTAGGGGTGTGTGTGTGTGTGTGTGTGTGTGTGTGTGTGTGTGTTTAAACACACTGAAATATTTCTAATCTTGAAAAAAAAAATTTGGGGTGGGGCGGTTACTGCGGATTGAACCCAGGGGCCCTTAACCACTGAGCCACATCTCCAGACCTCTTTTTGTATTTTATTTAGAGACAGGGGGTCTCATTTAAGTTGCTGAGGCTGGCTTTGAACTCATGATACTTCTGCCTCAGCCTGGGATGACAGGCGTGCACCACTGCACTTGGGCTCTTTGGATTTTTTTTGATTGAGATGAAATTAATGAACTCAACATTTTAACTCTTTTGAGGTATATACAGTTCAGCTTTTAATACCTTCTCAATGGTGTCCAACCATAACCAGTATCTAATGCTAAAACATTTTACCACCACAAAAAGAGACCCCCTTCACACCCTCCACCCATCAGCATTCACTTCCTGTATTCCCTTCCTTTCAGCCTCTGGTGTCCACATATCTGAAAATGTCATTTGCTTTTTTTTGTTGTTGTTTTGTACCAGGGATTGAACCCAGGTGTATTTAACGACTGAGCCACATCCCAGCCTTTTTTATAAAAAAAAATATTTTATTTCTAAATATTTCTTGCTGAGTTGTTGGGGTCTCACTAAGTTGCTAAGGCTGTCTTTGAACTTGCCATCCTCCTGCCTCAGCCTCCCCAGCCACTGCAATTACACGCATGGGCCACTGCGCATGGCTGTCATTTGCTTTTGAGGAAAATTTTTCTCTCCCATTAACAAATGTACCTGGAAGACTTAGAGTATGAATAAATTAAATAAAAATACCTGACATGGTTCTAAGTCCTCTAATTTGCTGTGACCTCTTAGCCGAAGAAAAACTGATTAAATAAAAGGGATGCGATATTTAACATCCTAGTAAATTGTAAGTCCCAGAGAACACAGCCTGGGAGGAAAGCAACCTGGTGTCCTGTGGGTGACCTCTCTCATAGTGAGGCAAGTGAGGAGCTGGAGAGATCACTGGCAGCAACCGCCTGAGCCCTCTTCCTGGCTGGATCTGCTAGTGACATAAAATCAATGGGAATACCTAACTCTCTAGCAAACCCTCTAGAAAGAGAGAGAGAGAGAGAGAGAGAGAGAGAGAGAGAGAGAGAGAGAGAGAGAGAGAGATGAGATCAATCTTCTTTACAGTCTCCTTAGTGCAGACATCAATTCACATTAAAGTGTAATTAAAGAGCAGGTCTTGGAGGGGAGGCAGCCACTGGAGGCTGGAGCATTTATTCTTGCCTAAGGAGTGAGAATAAATGAGGCCTTTTTCCTTTCTCTTCACTCCCTGCCGTTAAAACTTCCTAATATGTAGCAGAAGGCCCAAACTTTTCAGACATCATGAAGATTCATGTGAAAAATCATCTCTTGAGTGTGCTATTTATCCCTGGAAGTGTGAAATAATAGTTGTCTTAAAAAATTGAGTGGTACTCTCAGATGGTGGAGCTCTGTGTCTGTATTCAGTGTAGAACCTATGGCCACAGATGAGGTGGGTATGTTTTTTTTCCTCACGATAAAGAACCATGCTCCTTCTGGTGGAGGAATTGCCTGCTGGACCATCCACCAGCTGGACTAAAAGAAGACTAATCAATAACCAAATGTGTTAGGAAATATGGAAATGAGCCAGGTGGAGTGGTGCACACCTATAACCCTCCCCCAGCCTCTTGGAAGGCTGAGGAAGGAGGATCACAAGTTGTGTGTATGTGGTGTGCTGGGATTGGACCAGGGCTTGTGCATGCCAGGCAAGCTCTGAGCTATATCCCCAGCCCAGTATCACAAGTTTGAGGCCAGCCTCAGCAACTTAGTGAAACCCTGTCTCAAAAAATAAGAAAGGCACCAAGGATGGTGGTGCATGCCTGTCATCCCACTGGGATGACAGTCGTGTGCCACCACTCCTGGCTTTGTGTTTAATGTTTTGAGGAGTCAGAAAACCATTTTCTTCAGCTTTCCATCATTTTACATTCCCACAAAGTTTTGACTGCTCCAAATCCTCACCCCTGCTTAACTTTTTTTTTTCTTTTTTTAATTTGATAGAGGCCACGCTGATGGGTGTGAGCAGATATTTAATCAGGGTTTTGTTTTGCATTTCACTTGTGAAGGCTCACTTCAAACATGGTTGCATGGGTTTGTTGGCTACCTGGTCCTCTTTGGAGAAATGTCTATAAAGTCCTTTGCCAATTTTTAAAAATTTATTTATTTTTATATGGTGCTGAGGATCGAACACAATGCCTCACACATACTAGGCAAGAGCTGTACCACTGAGCCCCAGCCCCAGGTCCCCTTTGCCCATGTTTTGATTAAGACATTTGTTCTATGTTGCTGTCAGTTCTAGGGATTCTATATATACAGTCATGCAAGTCCCCACCCCCCAAAAAAAATACCAATCCATGGAGCCTCAAGTCCCTTGTACAAAGTAATGCAATAGTGTCATATAATCAATGCTTTAAATCATCTCCAAATTTTTACATTATCTCATGCAGTGTAAATCAATGCTGTGTAGATAACTATACTGTGCCATTTAGAGACAGGCACAGGGAAAACGTCTGTACATGTTCACTCCAGACAGTTTCTTTTGCATTTTCTACTACAGTTAGTGGAATGTGCAGATGTGGAAGCTGTGGGAATGTGTGGGGGGATAGTGCTGACTATATTCCGGGTAGTAGCCCTTTGCCAGGTACCTGATTTACAAATGTCCATGCGACCCCTGAACTGACCTCTGCGGCTGCCAGTGGGTGGGGATGGAAGGTACGGCCTGTAGCCTGCCCAGGGGCCCCCTTACCATTTGATGATGTCATCTCCGGCTCCTGGGAGGGAGAGACCTCCCCCTTACCATTCTCTTGTGCCTGCCTCTGAATTGCCACCCCTCCCACCTGTCCTGTGGGGAGCCAGATTCCCAGCTCCTTAGCCTGGCCCAGGGGAGCTGTTCCCTGGGGTGGCCCTGCCAGCTCTGTCCCCTGTGCCAAGCTCCTGGCCTCCCAGCCCCAGTGTCCTGGCTCAGGCACTAGCCCTGGCAACTTCTCCCAGGCCATCATGGTCCAATCTCCATGGCTGCCTCTTCTGCTCAGTTGGGAACTTTTGCCAGGGTACCAGAGACTTGTCTTTCTCACAGTGTCCTTTTTTTTTTGGGGGGGGGGATCAGGGTTGGGGGGGGAGAATGTGAAGAGACAGACTGACAAGAAAGATGGAAGAGGCCCAAGACAAAGACCAAGTAAGACAGAGGAGGGGGTGTGGGGGAGCAGAGAGAGGGGTCAGCTGTCCTCAGGGCTCCCCCCAGTGGACTGACCCCTTTGTCCAGCTTTGGGCCCTGGGATGTCCCTTTGGTTTCCAGACCCCCTGTTTCCTGGCTCCCTGGCATGGTATCCAGAGTTCCCAGATGAGTCATAGCACTTTCTCCTTTATGTCTTGATCTTTTTTCTTCCCATATTTTGCATAATAAAGGTTTTCTGTTCTTTTTCTTTGGGAGTCTGAAAACTATAAGAGACTATTTTTAATAAAGAACTGAATACAGATCTCAAAGGAAGTAGCTTGGTGAGGGGGTGGTGAGGAGGGGAGGTGGAGGGAAGGGTCCTTTCATTAGAAGGAGGCTCCCCCTGTCAGCAGAGTTGGGCCCTTGTAAATCTAGTTTTGAATTTAGGGCCTGGGAGACTTGTGAAAAGAAAAAACAACACCACCAACAACAAAAGGAGCTGAGGGAGGCCCCCAAACTTCTGGGAAAGAGGTCCTCATTCCTGCCTTGTTGGAACCAATGTTCAAGGGTTGGTTTAAAGGAGATGCCACTTGGTAAGCAACGGCTGGCTTCCTGGCTCTGATTGGCTGGACAGCTGCCCCTCTTTTCTCAACCTGGCAGAAGTGTGTGCCTAGAACCCTCAGGACAGCACTGCCACCCTACAGATTCTTTTTTAAGGTGGGGAGAGGAGGGTGGGTACCAGAGATTGAACTCAGGGGCACTCGACCACTGAGCCCCATCCCCAGCCCTATGTTGTATTTTATTTAGAGACAGAATCTCACTGAGTTGCTCAGGGCCTCACTAAGTTGCTGAGGCTGGCTTTGACCCTGCGATCCTCCTGCCTCAGCCTTCAGAGCCACTGGGATGACAAGCAGCACTGCGCCTGGCAACCAAGCAGATTCTCATGCATCTCCTGTCCCAGTTTGAATCTGCGAGGCAGAGCCATGTTCACAACAGGCCCATGGCCCTGCCCCGCTTAGCATTAGTTACCTTTGTCCTGATTAATGACTGCTGGTCCCTTGGTTAGATTTGGGGTTTGTCAGAGGCCTCGAGGGTTAAAGATGAAAATAAGTCATAGTGGACAGTGCCTTCCTAGGTGGGCAGGACACCCTCGGAGCACTTTCCTTAATGTCTGCTATCCCTTTAACATGGTTTTAAGTTGGGTTGCCCATATTCCAGAAATGACAGGTTTCGGCTGCATCATTTAGATGAGAAAATTGAGGAACAATGCCATTAGAGCTGCAGGGGATTTGATTCCAGTGAGACCCAGCAGTGAGCTCCTCTCTCCCTTTGCAGAGTGCCAGGATTTTATTTTTTTTTTAATTTGTTCTAATTAGTTATCCATGACAGTACAATGCATTTTGAAACATCCAACATAAATGGAGTATAACTTCTTCTGGTTGTACATGATGTGGAATCACACCAGTCATGTAATTATGTATGCACACAGGGTAATAATGTCCCATTCTTGTACTATCCTTCCTACCCCCCAAACACCCTCCCTTCCCTTTGCTCCCCTCTGCCTAATCCAAAGTACCTCTATTCTTCCCTACTCACCTACCATTTTGAATTAGCACCTGCATATCAGAAAGAACATTCAGCCTTTTTAATTTTGGAATTGGTGTCTCCATTTCCCCCCATTTACTAGCAAATGCCATCATTCCATTCTCCTTTAAGGCTGAGTAGTATTCCATTGTGTATATATAACACATTATCTTTATCCATTCATCTCTTGAAGGGAATCTAGGTTGGTTCCATAGCTGGGCTTTTGTGAATTGAGCTGCTATAAACATAGATGTGACTGTGTCATTGTAGTATGCTGATTTTAAGTCCTTTGGGTACTATGCTGAGGAGTGGGGTAACTGGGTCAAATGCAGTCCCACCAGCAAAGTATGAGGATTACCATGATTTTATCTGTGTGTGTGTGTGTGTATGTTGTGTGTGTGTTTAATCTCCTGTATGTCTCCATGCCTGGCACATGGGAGGTGTCAGTAGTGATTTGTGAAAGTGAGTAGTGATTTGTGAAGTTGGATTAAACTGACCCAGAGAGGGCTGAGGATGTGGCTCAGTGGTGGAGCACTTTCCTAGCATCCATGAGACCCTGGGTTTAATCCCCAATACTGCACACAGCCATATGACTAAACCTGGGCTCATGCCTACAAGCCTTTTATTTCATGGCAGTGGACTGGGTCCTGAAGATTGCAGAAGGTTATTGGTTTGGAGCTGCCCAATTGCACTGGTACATCCTTTATGGTGGGAATATAGGTAGATGCAGGTCATGTCATGATTGTGTACTTAGAGATCACCCCTGTGTTCTTGCCCCATACTTTTGCAAACAGCTTGTCCCATATGAGAAAATCCAGCATACTCTCTGAAGCCAGCAGCTAATCATGGATGGGAAGAACAATAGGAAAACTCATTTTGAGTGTAACGAGAGGGTCATATTATGAAAGAGCAAACAACTAGTAAAATAGGAAAGAGAATTCTTATACTTTTTTTATATTTGATTTAGACACAGGGTCTCACTGAGTTGTTTAGGGCCTCAATAAGTTGCTGAGGCTGGCTTTTGCACTCAAGGTCCTCCTGCCTCAGCCTCCTGAGCCACTGGGATTACAGGCATCCACCACTATTCCTGGCTTTTGTAGTTACTCTGCAAAAAGAAATGCCCGAGTCACCTCCACTTGTGTGTTTCAGGTAACACAACAGGATCCGCAGCATGAACGGGAGCCAGCTGAAGGCCTACCTTTCCTTGGAAGTGTTGGATCTGAGTTCGAATAATATCATGGAAATCCAGAGTGGCTGCTTTCCCCCTGGACTGTACATAAGAGAGCTGTAAGTACTTCTGTGGCTGGGGCTGTCCCTCTGCTTCTAGGTCAGCTGGAGGCCTCCGTTGCCCAGGTCTGTACACAGTCTGCATATTTCACTTCTGCTTTGGTCAGCTTTTTCACTACTGTGTGACTAAAAAAACCCAACCAGAAAATTGTAGAGGAGGAAAAGTTTATTTGGGGGCTGACAGTTTCAGATGTCTCCATCCATAGATAGCAGGCTCCATTCCTCAGGGCTCAAGGGGAGGCAGGACATCATGGAGAAAGAATGTGGTGGAGGGAAGCAGCTCACATGGTGATCAGGAAGCAGAGAGAGACTCCACTCTCCAGAGATAAATAGAGACCCCAAAGCCATGCCCCCATGCCCCCTCCTCCAGCCACACCCACCAGCCTCCAGCCACCACCCAGTTAATCCCATCAGGAATTCATTCACTGGTTGGGTTAAGGCTATCACAACCCAGTCATTTCTCCTGGACCTTCTTGCACCATCTCACAGGTGAGCTTTTGGGGGATACCTCACATCCAAACCATAACAATTTTTCATCCCTGGGGATGGTGCAAGGCAGGAGGGATTGGCCTCTGATGCCCACTGATGGAACCTTTCCAGTCCCATAGTATTCGTCTGTGTTACACCCAAGGTGGACACCTTGGGCAGGGAGAGGTGGACTCGCCTGTCCAGGAAGCTCACCCCTCCGACAGAAGGGTTCAAGACTCTGAGGTCTGCCCTGACCACAAAGCCTGCTTTTACTCCCATTTACTGGGCTGCTTCCCAGCAGAGCTTGGAGGGAAGGCTCAGGGGAGCTTCCCACACTGCAGAGAGAGCGCTTTGCAGACTCTCCAGGCTCTTTCTTCCTAGTGTTGCACAGTGATCAGACAGCTCACAGGATCTGTCTGGGAAGGCGGCTCCTGGTTCTGTGTGTTCTCAGGACTGTGCTGGTGTGTCTCTTTCCCATGTTCAGGCCCCATCTTACCTGCAGTGTGGATGGTAGACAGGAGTAAAAATGATAAAACCTGCAGCACCCACGGCCTGTGGGTAGGAAAGTGTTGCTCTGGGGAAGAATCTGAAGAGACATTTCCAAATCTGAGTGAGTTTCCATTCCCTTTGTCATCACTGTTTTGGAGTCATTTTGGAGCTCATTTGTGAGTCCTGTTTAGAGGTAGTCATGACCCATCTCTTCAGGGAAGATGAACCTTGGCCCCTAGATTTTCCAAGTCATTCTTAGGCTGCATCAAGGTGCCGAAATCGGGAACAGGAGGCTTTGGCCTTTGTTAAGCCTCAAGTGGAGCCTGTCCTGAGGTGTCTAGCTGCTGCCCGACATTCCCTTGCTCAGAACCAAGAAATCACCACTGCTAAATGGAATTGCACTGACCTTCTGTCCCTGCAAGAAAGCAGGAGGAATTTTCTCTTTTGGCAGGTTGTGGCTGCTCTATCTTCATCCCAGAGGCTGTTCTCTAATCTGGAATGTCAAGAACAAACAGTCCAGCCCCATTTTTAGAGAATCCTCACGTGCCCTGTGCTGGGGCTCTGCCTGGTAAAGAATCCAGAGGAGCCTTGTTCCTTCCCCCCAAGGTAGAAGAATCCCTGGGCTTTCTCCTTTTCACTTAGGTGCTGTTTTTTTGTTTTGTTTTGTTTTGTTAAAAAAAAAAAAAAAAAAAAAAAACACCAAAATTGTGTCTAGGAAAAGCAGTAAGAGGGGTGTTGAGGTGTAACTTCTCATAGGAATACTGATTTATTTTATACCCTTTATTTTTTCCCTTTTCTTTTCCACTGCTTGCTATGCTTTGCACACAGTGTGACACACATATCTGTGTTGTACACTGCAGTCCATCTGCTCGGTATGGTCAAAGGAGATGGCTCTGAAAAAGTATTGCTTGTCTTTTTTTGGCAGGGGCGGGGGTACCAGGGATTGAACCAGGGGCGCTTAACCACTGAGCCCCATCCCCAGCCCTAATTTGTATTTTATTTAGAGACAGGGTCTCACTGAGTTGCTTAGGACCTCGCTTTTGCTGAGGCTTGCTTTGAACTCTCGTTCCTCCTGCCTCAGTCTCCCAAGCTACTGTTATTACAGGCATGGTATGGTTTGCTTTTTAAAGAACTTGGCTTAGGTCTCTTTAACTAGAGGGTTTCTTTCAGGTATTTAAAATCATTTTAAGGAATTGGCTTGTACACACTTATTATGTAAGTCCAAAAATGAGACCCACTTCAGGATTAAAGACAGATTCCCCAAATCGTGGAATGGAATCTGACCTGGCCTCTGAGCTGACTTTGTGCTTTGTGTAGGGCTTTTCTCGGTTGGCCTAGGGTGGCAGGCCAGGTGTGGCCCGAGGTTGGCAGGTTTGCAGCAGGGCTGGGGGTGGAGGTGTCTGATGGTCATTCCTGCCTTCTTGGGCCCACTAGCCACAGGTGCTGTGTGCTCTGGGCTGAGTGGAGGTTGACCTTGGACAGTCTTGCCACCTGCAGTGGCAGGGCAGGCTCTGAAGCCTCGTGATGACAGACGTCTCCTCGGGAAACCTGTCCCTCTGGGTGTGTCTTAGCGTGTTTTCCCAGCTCGGATCCAGCTGGGTCTGGTGTCTGTAACAGAATGAGGAAGGCCTCCTATGGCTGTGACATTTTCTCTCCTGACTCATTCCAGCAACCTGGCCAGCAATCACATTGGCACCCTGGAGTTGGGAGCATTTGATGGCCTGTCACTCTCACTGCTTTTTCTTCGCCTGAGCAAAAACAGGATCACCCAGCTTCCTATAAAAGCATTCAAGTTACCCAGGCTGACACAACTGTGAGTACAGAAACCAGCACTTTAATTAAGGTTATAGCCCAATTTTATGGGGGCCAAACTTCCCCAAGGACCTAGCACCAAATGCAACCCCTACTCCCCCACCCACCCCCAGTAAAGTTCTGCATGAACCGTAATTAATGCCCCTATGGCAACACCTAGTAAAAGCAGATTGGAGCTGGGTCTGGTGCCGGTGGCCCACCTCATCTTGCAGGGATGAGGTCCACTGAGTATGGGTCCATGCTGGTGTCCTCCTTGATGACATGAGGAATCCTGCTGGTTAGCTAAAGTGGCTAGTGCTTAGGCTGCGTGCATTCTGTTTATTTATCTCAGAGATTTTAGTGTTGTTTTTAAAGGTACCCATAAAATATGTACCTCAGGCTTGATGGTATCCTTGACATTTCTTGAATTTAGCAGGAAGTTAGCATTGCTAGAGGCAGTAAGCAGGAGATGGCAATGTTTTTCTCCTAAATCTTACAAGGTGGTTGATTTATGATTGTCTCTTGCTTTTTTTTTTTTTTTTCTTTTTGGTACCGGGGATTGAACTCAGGGGCACACGACCACTGAGCCACCTCCCCAGCCGTATTTTGTATTTTATTTAGAGACAGAGTCTCATTGAGTTGCTTAGGGCCTCGCTGAGTTGCTGAGGCTGGCTCTGAACTCACAATCCTCCCACACCACTGGGATTATAGCCCTGTGCCACCACACCTGGCTCTTGATTGATTGATTGATTGATTTTCGGCTTCTTTTTATTATTGGAAGAGTAAATATCAGGAAAACAAGCCAGTAGTGGAAATTTGGTTTAAATTGATGAGAACAGTTGTTAAGGCTCAGCAGGGTGTGGATCCTGGGCTGTCTGCGAAGAAGGTCTCCATGATGCTGAGGAGGTTGGGTCACGAGATGCTGCAGAAATACTTTGGGGAAACCAGGGCTTTCCCATTAGCTCTTTGTGTCCTTCCCTGCCCCTCCAGGCTACCCAGAGTCCTTTCGGTCCCCCGAGGCTCTCTAGTACTAGAGCCTGCAGATGAATGTGTGTGCTTCATGGGGTGTCCCCCACTGCTCTTGCTCACTCTGCCCCATACATGGAGATCCCGACAGATGCCCTGACTGCAAATGTTCTTGCATTTGATACCCGCTGGCTCACTGGCTGGGAAACTCGACATGGTGTGTGTGTGTGTGTGTGTGTGTGTGTGTTTATGGAATGTGCACAGGGAGGCTCTGAGCCTGTGGGCTTCTTCTCTTCAGGGACCTCGATTGGAATCAGATTCAGTTGATCCAGGGCCTCATGTTCCAGGGCCTGGACAGCTTGGAGGTGCTGAAGCTCCAGAGAAACAACATCAGCAAGCTGACTGATGGTGCTTTCTGGGGGTTGTCCAATATGCATGTGCTGTAAGTGTGGCCGGGCCCTGGCAGGGCTCCAGCCCAAGGGTGAGGCCATGGCCTCTGCACCCTGCCTCTGTGGGGAGTGGGGCAGCCTGTGTGTGTCCATTCAGCTGAGCACTAGGTGGAGAGCAGGCCACCTTTCCTTTTTCTTTCTTTTTTGTTTTTTTTTTTTTCTTTTGGTACCAGGGATTGTACTTGACCCCTGAGCCCCATCCCCAGCCCTATTTTGTATTTTATTTAGAGACAGGGTCTCACTGAGTAGCTGAGTGCCTCACTTTTGCTGAGGTTGGCTTTGGGGGGGCGGGGGGTGTGGGGGGGGCGTCGCCTTTTGAACTCATTATCCTCCTGCCT
>NW_026692033.1:0-20921 GCF_021218885.2 Marmota monax | reverse complement strand
GCCTCCTGAGCTGCCTCGATGACAGCCCTGCTCCCCTTTCTGGCTGTGGACTGCTGTCTGCTGTGCCCTTTAGAGGGGCCGGGGGTCACTGATGCGTGCCTTGACCAGTTCTAGAAGCTTGCCGTGTTCTCAGGTCACCTCAGAGCCAGGCTGAGGGTTGCTTTCCTGCCCCTCCCCTAAGCCAAATTCCTTAATTGCAGGTGAGGATATAATTTTGGTCTCCTGCCAGGTCCTGTGACTGACAGACACCATGACTTATTTCTCCAGCAGGGAAAGAAGGCTGCCTGCTGCCCCCCTTAAAAACCCATTAATCTTCATTGATACTATTTTTCTTCTTCCTGACCCAGCCCAAACTTCCCATTTTTCAACCAGAGGTGACCCATATGCCAAGTGACCAGCGCCAGGATTGTGTCAGAAATGCAAGGGTGTCTGGGAGGAGGTTTGGAGTCTCACATGCAAGCTAAATGGATGATTTGGGGCGTGTCCTGTCCTGCTCACAGGGAGGGTAGGTCACACTCAGGCCAGAGCCTCCAGCCTGAGGCTGAGGCCCTGCAGTGGTTGTCCCAGGCAGGGATGCATGGCGCCCTCTGCTGTCCAGTGCGTGGAGTGGCAGCATCTGATCCACAAGGGACCTATCCAGGGTGTCGGGCCTCTGCCAAGAAAGGTCTGAATCAGGACCAGCCTGGACACCAGCAGGGAGGTTTTGTATTGTGTGACCTTGTGCCATCCCCACAGTTTAACCACACCAGGACCTGCATGGCCATTCCCGTTGTTAGACCAGGTGGATGACCTAGCTGCACGTCCACTGTGGGATACTTCCTGCCCACGGAGATCCCACGGGCTGTTGTAAGCAACTCCATGAAGCCTGATAATGACCTCAGCCCCTCCACCTCCCCAGGATCCTGTCCTTCAACAACCTCACGGGGCTGGATGAGAAGAGCCTGGCCAAGCTGGGCAGTTTGAGCATCCTGCACCTCAGCCACAACTCCATCAGCCACATCGCTGAAGGCGCCTTCAAGGGACTCAAGAACCTGCGCATCTTGTACGGCATTCACTGTGGGGGTGACCGAGCGACGGGGTCCTGGGCAGGAGAGCAGAAGAGGGCAGAGCTGGCCCCCCGAAGGCCTCTCTGGGAGTTCTCTGAACTCCACTCCCAATGGCTTTGGGTGGGAATTGGACCCCAAGCTGATGTGTTATGTGTGCATAGCTGATGTTGAATGTCTTGTTCCCCTGGGATGGTGCCTGAGGGAATGACAACCCTAAAGTGTGGTGTCACCAAGCAGAAGCTGCACATTGTGCCTGTCAGGACAC
The DNA here is from genome assembly GCF_021218885.2 of Marmota monax. NCBI lineage: Eukaryota > Metazoa > Chordata > Mammalia > Rodentia > Sciuridae > Marmota > Marmota monax. The sequence continues at coordinate 19,610 of NW_026692033.1, read as the reverse complement.
TGGGTCCTGCTGTTGAAGTGAGTATCCCCAGGTCGGTAGCCACTGCCACACTGTCCCTGCAATCATTTTTTTTTTTCTTTGTGTACCAGTGATGGAACTCAGGGGCACTCGACCACTGAGCCATGTCCCCAGCCCTATTTTGTATTTTATTTAGAGACAGGTCACCTAGGGGAAAGGAACGCTCCAGCAGCACCAGGAAGAGCCAGATTGAAGAACTATCAATGGCTGGGCTTGAGGGACTATCTGAGCTCAAAACCTGGAACAAGGAAGGGCAACGTCCACCCGGTGGTCACAGAGGGCTCTGCTGCTCTTTGTGGGAAAATACCTTCATTTAGGCCTGGCCAGTGGTGAGCTAGGAAGGATCTCAGGAGTAGCTCACCTCCCCATTCAGAGGCAGATCCAGCAAGACCAGCCTCTCAAGCTCTCCAAAGGCAGGCCCAGGCCACCTCGCAGGGACTCCGCATGGCTCCTCTGTGCTGGCATGCTCCACACTGTCCAGGGGAGCCCCGCAGACTGGGGCCAGCCCATCCAGATGGGGCAATGCAGTGTGGTGGCCACATCTTCCAGCACAGCCATGCCACAGAGCTCCTAGTGACACTGGGAGAAAACCAAGCAGAGGGGGATCCAAGGAGCATGGTTCCCTCCTTAAGTGGTCACTCAACACCAAGCACAGTGGTCAACCTGGAGCTGTGCACCAAGATCCGCTTTTCTCTTTCCCGTCTAATGCACAAACCTTAGCACACCATGACAGCAGACAAGACAAAACAGTATCGTGAACCCCAAGTGGCTACCACACACCCACATGTGTTTTCATTACCTTCTCTGTTTTTCCTCACTGAGAGACTACCCAGCCTGTCTCTTGTGATGCTATTGCCTGCCTCACCCCCAACCCCCTTCAGGGGCCCTTGGAGACAGAGGGCCAGGTGGGACAAGTGTGTGTCCAATGGATTTTATTTGTTCGTATTAGTTATGTAGGACAGTAGAGTGTACTTTGACATATCATACATATGTCAGATCATCATGGAGTCTAACTTCCCATTCTTGTGGTTGGACATGATGTGGAGTTTCCCTGGTCATGTGTTCATATATGAACACAGGAAAGTTCTGTCCCATTCATTCCACTGTCTTTCCCATTCCCATGCTCTCCCTTCCCCTCATTTCCCTTTTTCTAATGCAATGGATTTCTATTATTCCCCCAACCACCCTTGTTTTGGGCTAGCATTCACAAATCAGAGTGAATATTTGACCTTTGTTTTTTGGGATGAACTCATTTCATTTAACACACTAGTCTCTGGTTCCATCTTTTTACCTGCAAATGCCATAATTTCATTCTTTAAGGCTGAGTAATATCCCATTGTGTATGTACACTGTATTTTCTTTATCCATTCATCTGTTGAAGGACACTTAGGTTGGTTCCATAGCTTAGCTATTGTGAATGGGGCTGCTGTAAACATTGATGTGACCGTGTCACTGTAGTATGCTGATTTTAAGTCCTTTGGATATAGACCAAGGAGTGGGATACCTGGACCAAATGATGGTTCCATTCCAAGTTTTCTGAGGAATCTCCAGACTGCTTTCCAGAGTGGTTGCACCAATTTGCAGCCCCACCAGGAATGCATGAGTGTGCCTTTTCCCCACATCCTCACCAACACTTATTGTTAGTTGTATTCTTAATGATCGCTGTTCTGACCACAGTGAGATGGAGTCTGCAGGGGGCCTTTGTAGGCCCTAGAGTGCATGCACCTTCAGCCTGTAGTTGCTTCTGAATTCTAATAGAGGGAAAAGTGTTTCCTCTCAGAAGGGGCAGTACTGTGTGTGTCCGCCCTGGGATCTCAGTGCAGGTCAGCTTCCCCTGCCTTTCACTAGACAGGCTGACTGTGCATTCTTTCTCCCCCCTTTTCCCCCACCCTGTCTCTTTCTGAATGTTTGGAATCTGTAGGACTGTTTGGGAACAAGATCAAGTCCGTGGCTAAGAGAGCGTTCTCGGGGCTGGAAGGCCTGGAGCACCTGTGCGTATCTTGTCAGACCTTGCCTGACCCCCAGGCCTGCCAAGGGCGGCCACGGCAAAGTCAGCTAGGATTGAATGGCATCTTTGTAAACTGAGAAACAGGCTGTTTAGAAGCGGCAGCTGCTTCAATGCTGGCCCTTATCTTGCCTGTGCCAGGGCAATCACAGAACACATGGCCAGTTGGTGTGATCCCCATGAATGCAGCTGGTGTGCGGACAATACCTTCCTCCGCTGCCCTGTGTCGCTGCTGCCCCTGCTCCTCCCTGGGCCCTGGTCTCCTCGCCACCCCCACTAGGCCAGCCAGCAGAGTGACACATACCCCACCCCACTGGGAGCTTCTCTGGCTGGCCCTGGGAGTAAGGGGACCAGCCAGCCCTGAGACCTTCACATCCTTCTGGGGTAGCTCCCTCGAGTGGGTGGGCTTGAGTCTGTTTCCTCTTTGCACCAAGTTCAACCCCGGTTCTGCTGGGAGAGCCTGTGGCAGTTGACTTGCTGAGCAGGCCTGCACCTGCCTCTGTGCTGCCCCTCAGACAGGTTGGGTCCCCGTGTCACCGCACATGCTGTGTCAACACATGTGAGAGCCACCTCCTGTGGAGTTATCACCTCTGGGTCACCTGAAACCAAGGCTGTCACGGAAAACCTCAGAGTCTCCTGGCTCAGACACAGGGCTGGCTGGAAGGGCACCTGGGGTTTCTTGGCACAAGTCCTTGTGTTGTGTTTCAGGGACCTGGGAGAGAATGCCATCAAGTCTGTGCAGCTGGACACCTTTATCACGATGAGGAATCTTAAGGAACTGTAAGTACTGAGGCTTCCTGGGGCCCTTGTGAATATGAGGAAGAACTTCCAGAGTAACAAACCCTTGTAATTGCTATATGCTCACATTTTTAATAGCTATGATCGTTTATGGGTAGATGCAAGTTAAACTGTTTTAAAAAAAAAAAATACTATGGGGAAGCTGGCTTGGTGGTGCATGCCTATCATCCCAGCAACTCAGGAGGTTGAGGCGGGAGGATTGCAAGTTCAAAGCCAGCCTCAGCAACTTATTGAGGCTCTAAGCAACTCAGTGAGACCCTGTCTCTAAATAAAAAAAATTAAAAGGGCTGGGGATGTGGCTCAGTGCTTAAGTGCTCTGGGTTCACTTTCAATCCCCAGTTACCCCCAGTCCCCCAAAAAGAAGTGGTGCTTACTTGGGATCAATAGGTAGAAAATACCTTTTTTTTTTCCTTTGGCGGGGCGGGACTGAGGATGGAACTCAGGGGTGCACCACCACTGAGCCACATCACCAGCCCTTTTTGAGACAGGGTATTACTAAGGAAGAACTGAACCTTTTCAGAAGCTAGGGCAACCCCCGCCCCAAGCAGACAAATCAAGTTCTGGCCTCAAACTTGAGATCCTCCTGACTCAGCCTCCAGAGTTGCTGGTATCCCAGGTGTGCACCACACACCCAGCGACAATCTTTTTCCTTAAAGGGTGATGTCATGAATATTTTGGACTCTGGGCCACAGGGTCTGTGTAGAAACTCCTTGGCAAGGTTGTTAAAGCATAAAGCAGCCATAAATAGTACATAAGGGAACAGGTGTGGCTGTGTGCCATTGAATTTGTACTGCACAGCAGCAGCAGCCTGCAGGCTGTGGTGTGCTAACAGCTGTTTTGTATAATGTCAAGTATATTCTTTTCTAAAAAGAGGGTGATCACCCCTTTAGTTACCCCAGGGACACGTTCTCCTCACTTGGGTTTGCTTAAAGGGAAAAGCCCACATGGAGAAGGGCTTCTTGAAGGAGCCGGGTGGGTTCGAGCAGCAGGGGCACTGATGGATGCTCAGAGGTGGGGTGCCACGTGACTGACTGGGGCTAGAGGAGCTCCCCACTATCATGGCCCAGGCAGAGCGATGGCCTCGCCTCCTTTCCCATTGCCACACGCCACTGATTCTGTGGCCAGTAAGTTCCATCTGTAATGTCAGTCCCCTGCAGGTCTCACTGAGTGAGTGTTCTGAGATGTACCTACGAGATGCCAGATGCCAGAGGGTGGTCATCTTTGTGCCCTGACCTAATCCCATTCCTGAGGCCACTCCAGGTGGACCCTTGATTGGGGCAGGGAGGGTAGGAATGGGGAAAAGGCCCAATCCCCGTGGCTAAGAGCCCAAGAGGGCAGGCAACATTCCTCTGAGAAGAGGGGGTGCTCGAGCACTTGTCCCATGAAGAGCTTGTGCTGAGGAACTTAAGGGTGCTCTTGCCAATGAGGGTCAAGAACCTCCAAATGGGACCTCACAGCAGGCTCATTGGGGCCATGTGGCTTTGTGGAGAGCCACACAGGGAGGGAGCCTTCTGGGCTTCTTCCCTACTTCCAACCATGGCTACTCTTCTGTTGTCCATCTGGGTGAGACAGATTCTGAAGAACAGATTTCCCAAGTTCCTCTTCTTGACAAATTATTCTGCACTGGATGTAGGTCTGGATACTGAAAAAGCAAGTAGAGGGGAATGTTGGTTATAAAAAATCCCTGGGCTCAGGAGGCTGAGGCAGGAGGATCACGAGTTCAAAGCCAGCCTCAGCAGCTTAGTGAGGCCATAAGCAACTCAGCGAGATCCTGTCTCTAAATAAAAAATAAAAAGGGCTAGGGATGAGGCTCAGTGGTTAAGCACCCCTGAGTTTAATCCCCAGTACCAGAAAAAAAAATCCAGATCTCCTGGGATGAGCATGATCTGTGCAGTTAGTAACAACTTTTCTCTCCATGAAACTTCCAAATGAGTCAGGAGTCCAAAAGATCTGATTAAATGGGAAAAGGGTATCTGGGGAGAAAGAAGGGAGAAAGGAGAAAGATTCTTCTTTTAGGTTCTTCGGAGACTGTTGACTAGTGGAGAAGAACTGAACCCTTTAGAAGCTTGGGCAACCCATCCCCACCCCCACCTCACAAAGAAAAAAAAAAAAAAACCCACACTGTCTGGCTCTGGCACTGAGCCTTGGTCCCCACCTGGGTTCCCATCAGTCGCTGCATGGACCCAGCTGGGGCTGGCCTGGGCCCAGTCCTCTGGAGGGCCCAGAGGGTTAATTCCCATGTTTTCTTCCCAATGGCACAAGGCAGGTTGTGCTGTGCACTTTGTGGCCCTCTGGGTAAATTTCCACAAGGGATAATTAGAAACACACTTCGAGTTGGAGTCATGAAAATGCACACTCTTAGCCAGCGAAGTATTGGGGTGGCTGGAAAAGGGAGCAGGAGGGGGGGGGCGTGTCTGTTGGCAGCTGCAGAGGCTGAGCTTTGCCTGAGTGCTGAAGACGGGCAGGAGTCAGCGGAGGCTGGGCTCACAGTCCCCTCTTTCTAGTCAGCCTGGCCTTTGTCTTATGGGGTGGTGTGACCAGGCTGTCCTGGGCCCTGGCCCAGGCTCTGCCTGCAGGCTTTCCATCGCAGTGCCTTTGGGAACTGCAGGAGTGCCCCTGGAGGTTGAGCCTGAGGAGATTCTGATAGTGGGAGTTCCTGCTTGCTCTTCACCAGGAAGGTGAGGTCCTGGTGCAGTGAGGCAGTCACAGGAGCTGTGCCTGGGATACTCTCCTCCCTGCACAGGAGTGAGGTGGGCCATTTCTGTTCATCGGCTGCCCTCCCACCCCTAGAGTTACTCCTTAGCAGGACGCAGAAAGTCAGCTGCCTGATAAATACAATTCAAAGCCTCAGGCCTACTCTATGGTCTGCCCTGGGCCTGGCCTCCCTATTATAATGGCTTTAAGATAAATCATTTCAGTTTTCAGAGAAGTACCTTCTGACCTTACCTCTGGGAATGATGAGGAAACGGGTTGTTCCCTCTTCCTTGCTGATTGCTAGTTTGACACTTTCTTTGCTCATTGGAAGTCCTTGGGGGCTGAGACAGGAGGATTGTGAGTTCAAAGCCAGCCTCATCAACTTAGTGAGGCCCTAAGCAACTCAGTGAGACCCTGTCTCTAAATAAAATACAAACTAGGGCTTGGGGATGTTGCTCAGTGGTCCAGAGTCCCTGAGTTCAAACCCCAGTAACTAACAAACAAACAAAACCACATTCAGAGTGAAAGAGAACAGAAAGCCGGTCCCCATGGTTGCTTTGTTGGTCTGAGGGATGCAGCAGCTGGAAAAACAGTCTGGCCTAATGACCAGAACCACATGTGTGGATTTCCTAGGCTTACTGTGCCCCTTTCTGTCACTGAGTGTCAGGGACATGACAGGGAAGCCACGTGTCTTTGTGTCTGCCCTTCTCATAGGTTGGCCACTGCTCTTCAGCTCAAGCCTGGGCTCTCCAAGGACCAGGGCAGCTAGAGTCTCCAGGTGACTTATCTTGGTGTGTGACTCCTCAGGAAGGAATGTCCACTCCGATGGCCATTCTGATTTCTGTTTGAAAAGCTTATCCTCAGTTGCTGAGAAATGAAAAAGAAAATATTCTCTGTTTTGGTTGGAGGCTCACAAAACCCAAGTTGAACGTTCTCCTGCTCCCTGGGCAGGGGCAGTTAACTAATGAGCACTATTTAGGGAGCAGGACTGCATTCTCCCGACCTCCTGAGCGATGCTCCTGTAGAGAGAGGGGCAGGCAGGTGGAACGTGTGGCTGGGAGGCTGACATTCAGAAGTAAGAAAACATGCAGCTTTGCCAAGTGTTGTGGTGCTCGCCTGCAATCCCAGCAGCTCAGGAGGCTGAGGCAGGAGGATCACGAGTTCAAAGCCAGCCTCAGCAACTTAGCGAGGCCCTGAGCAACTCAGCGAGACCCTGTCTTTAAATAAAAAAATAAAAAGGGCTGGGGATGTGCTCGGTGGTTAAGTGCCTCTGGGTTCAATCCTTGAACCCAGCTTGGCCAGTCAAAAAGTAGCAGCCATAAAAGAAAAAAGAAGACATATTAGAACTTGTTGCAGAGTTGAGATCAAAGTCCCAGGGTTGGGGACTGTGTTTGGAATTTATCAGGAAAGTGCTCTTGCCACTGTAAGGTGTATCCAAGGTCAGGAAAAGGTGAGAAGGTGTCCCCAAGGTAACAGAAGCAGAGTCTGAGAACAAGGGCCAAGTGCAGCCTCTGGACCAGGGGTCTCAGCTCCCCCCTGGAGCTCGGTAGGAGGGCAGAGTTGGGCTCCACCCTGACAGACTCCGTCAGAAGCTGCATTTGGTGCGAATCTCCAGGTAGCTTCTAGGTGCTGTTCCTCCAACAGAGAGGAACAAACTGTGGGGAAGGCATCTTCCAGTCAGCTCTGTGGGTGGCGATGAATGTCCTCAGCTGTTAAAGCTGCACTGTTCCGACTCAGTCCCAGCTCAGTGTCTTTTTCTTTCTTTCAGCCACATCAGCAGTGACAGCTTCCTGTGTGACTGCCAGCTCAAGTGGCTGCCTCCATGGCTTGAAAGCACAACACTGCAGGCCTTTGTAACAGCCACTTGTGCCCAACCAGAGTCACTGAAGGGCCAGAGCATTTTCTCAGTACCACCAGAGAGATTTGTGTGTGGTAAGACCTCGTTGGAGATTTTTTTTTTCCATGAAGGGCAAAGAGGCCAGGTGGGCCTCCTGCTTGTGGGAGTCATTGCTGTGATCCCAGGAAACCCCAGCCCACGGCTGCAGATCGGCCCCTGGATGCAGTTTACTTCCCGCTGAAACCACACATGGCATTTACCACGAGGTACATCCTGTGACGCTTGTAGTATGTGTGTTTAATCAGAGGGCAGCGTGCAGGGGCTCGGTGATACTCAGAATAATCAGTCACAGGAAGATGTTTCCAGTGTTTCAGGAGAGATCTGGTGCCCTGGTGTTGCTGGGAATTGATGCACCATATGATGTTTCACTGCAGGAAGGATGGGTTTGGGGAGAACATTCGCTCTAGTAAAAACAGTCCCTCCAGGTTCACCTGCACTCTGGCGGTTTCTCCAAACTCCTGAAATCTGCAGGGGTAGCTAGAGATGCCTCCTTCCTACTGGTTGTTAAAATGTCATCTTTTTTTTTTTTTACTAGAAGTGCTCAGGATCCAAGTTTGGTTGCAGAGAGTACAGAAAATGCTGAACAGCTGCAAACACACACACACACACACACACACACACACAGGCTAGCCCAGACAGGAATGACACAGCCTCTCGGCCACGAACACAGAGGCAAAGATTGAGATGGATTTTGAGTTGTTCCTGGCGTTTGCTTGGAGCAGGAGAGAGGACAGAATAACACACCCGTCAGGCCCTGCTGGGCAGTTGCACATCTCTCCTGCTGCCAGATCCTGGCTGGGACAGTCCTAACCGGAAGCCCACCTAGCAGTACAGGGGTTCTGCTAATCCACATCTGTGACATACTTTTGGCTCTGACAGTAGCCATTTCCCTGCTGGGAGTGAAAGAGGAATGTCCTCTGTCCACGAGTTCACACTTCACCCCCCTGGGACAAACCTCTGCTTAGTGTGGCCTGCTGGCCACCCTCCTGCCTGGTTCAGACCAGGGAGAAGTAAGTATGGAGAACACGGTAGCAGACCTCCAGACTCTGCTGGTCCTTCTTAGGGGTCTTCTGCAGTGGGATCCCAGGCTGTGCCCAGTTCCGGCTCCCTAGGCACGGAATGGCTGTGCGGTCCGTGGTTCCTTGCCCATTGCTCAGGCAGCCCTGGACCATTAATCTCTTTCCACAGCTCCCTGGAGTGAGGCTGTCTGCCACTTCCTCCCGCTCCTGCCACAAGGCAGCCTTTCCCTTGGACCATCCAGGGAGGACTTCCAGGGATGACTTCTGCGGCACCCTCTAACCTCAGGCACTGGCAGACTCTGGATTAGAGTGGTTGTTGATTTCACCTCTCAGGCCCACCCCCTTGATTCAGTTCAGGCTTCCCCCCACCCCCGCTCCATCAAAACCCCAACCATCTGGTGTTAATGGGAATCACGAAAACACTTGGGAGGAGATCAAAGTTCCAGCTCTGTGCGCTCTCCCATGCCTTTAAAAAAAAAAAAAAAAAATGAAAGCACGACCAGCTCACACCCTCTAAGATGGCAGGTAGAGCCAGGTAGGAGCCAGTGCTGGCAAATGAGGGGACACACCTGAAACCCCCTCGTCCCCCCACTGCTGGGGGACAGTACAAGATGGGCAGTTCCTTTGGAAGGCAGCCTTAGAAGTTCCTCATTTAAACAGTTACGATCAGTTCCTCTCCTGGGACAAATGCACATCTCACGGAAACCTCTCCACATGTGTGTTCACAGCAGCGTTATTTATAATAGCTGAAAAATGTGCACCCAAGTGCCCACCAGTTGATGAATGAATAGAGGAAGGTGGCATAGCTAAACATTGGAGGATTATCAGGCCATAAAATGCCACCTGTCCTGTCCCTCCCACAGCCTGGATGAACTTTGAAAATGATAAACTAATGGAAAGTGGTCAGTGACAAAGGAACGCAGATTCTATGACCCAGTCACAGGGAAGTCCCAGGACAGGGAGATCTGTAGTAGGAAGTGCCCTAGGAGGTGCTCCAGCATGGGGAGAGATGGAGGGAGAAGGGGAGTAGCTACAAAGTGCTTCTCCATGAGGTGACAAAGATATCTTAAAATTGACTGTGGTCATGACGACACCTACGCATGAATGCACCACAGGCCATTCAGTTGTGAGCTTGAAATGGGCGAGCTGAAGTGTATGTGAATTATTGCTCAGTAAAGCTGTGTGTGTGTGTGTATGTGTGTGTGTATTATAAATATAATTTTTACATGTCATAAAAATGTGTCTCTTTAAAACGTGAACTTTGGATTTAGAGTCTTCAAAATTTGTGTCATCGCTGATTTATAACATTTTCATCACTTCTGAAAGAAACCACAACCCCACGCCTTAGCAGGCATTCCCTCTTCTCCTGGCCCCCATCCATGGCGGTCACTAGTCCACGGGTGTGTGTGACTTGCCTGCTCTGGACAGTTAACATGAGTGCCAGTGGACGGCGTGTGGCCTAAGGAACTCTCCTTTTCTCACTTTGCCGGGTCTTCTCCCCCAGTGGGGGGATTGGATCTGGGGCCTGAGCTGCCCCCTCCCCTGAGCATAGTTTTGTTTTATTTTTAATATTTTTTCAGGTATAATTGGGCACAACACCTTTATTTTATTTGTTTATTTTTAATGTGGTGCTGAGGATCAAACCCAGCGCCTCACACTGCTAGGTGAGTGCTCTACCCTGAGCCCCAGCCCTAGCCCCAGCCCCTGAGCATAGTTTTAAAGCATCAGTTCCTTTTCTGTGACTGAGTGACATCCTGCTGTATGGATATACGTTTTGTTTCATCCATGCATCAGATGGCCGATATTTGATGGTGCTTACATTGGGGATTTTATGATTAATGTTGGTGTGAACATTCATGCACTAGTTATGTGAATTCTCTTGGGATTGCACCTGGGAATGGAATCTTTGGGTCCTGTGGTAGCTCTAGGTGTGACCGAAGAACTGTCAAACTGTTTTTTCAAAGTGGCTTCAGGATTTTACACACCTGCTGGCAATGTATGGGATTCTGGTTTCTCCTCATGCTCACGGACACTTGCTATCTTTTTTATTTTAGATTTTGCTAGTGGGAACAAAGTAGAATCTCATGGTAGTCTTAACATTTCCAAAATGACTCATGATGTTGAACAATTTTCTAGATGCTTATTGGATCGTGCATAGCTTCTTTGGAAAAATAGCTACTCAAGTCATTTATTCATTTCTCTATTTTGTTATGAGTTATCAATTCTGAATATTAGCACATTCAGAATTCTATATTTGTTATGAGTTGTCAATTCTGAATATTAGAATATTCAGAATATTAGACCTCATCGGGTCTATGATTTGTAAATACCATTTCCTAGTCTGTGAATTGTGGTGGTGGTTTTTCAGTTTCTAGACAGTTGTGCAAAATTTTTTTTAGAAATAGTTTTAGGGCCAGGTGCAGTGGTGCATGCCTATAATTCCAGCAGCTTGGGAGGCTTAGTCAGGAGGATTGTGAGTTCAAAGCCACCCTCAGCTATTGCAAGGCACTAAACAAACAAACAAGAAAAGAATTCCATTTACAATAATTTTTTGGGGGGGCAGGTACCAGGGATTGAACCCAGGGGTGCTTAACCACTGAGCCACATCCCCAGCCCTATTTTGTATTTTATTTAGAGACAGGGTCTCACTGACTTGCTTAGTGCCTTGCCATTGCTGAGGCTGGCTTTAATCCTGCCTCAGCCTCCCAAGCTGCTGGGAATACAGGTGCACACCACTGAGCCCAGCTAATTGTGATATTAACTGTGGATTTTTCAAAGATGACCTTTATGAGGTTGAATAAGTTCCTTTCTTATCCCTAATTTTTTGAATATTTTTTATTATGAAAAGCTATTGGATTCTGTCTTGTGTATATTCTATGTGTGTGTGTTTCTGAGATGATTGTTTTATTTTATTGATAATGGTCTAGTACATTGATTTTTGAATGGTAAACCTTGCTTTCCTGGGATCAACCTAACTTGATTATAGTATGTGATTCTTTTTAGGTGCTGTACATTTCAGTTTGCTGGGATTTTTGCTGAAGTTTTTGCATATATACTTATAAAAGTCATTGTTCTCTAGGTTGTTGTTGGTGTGTGTGTGTGATGTTTTTCTTAGGTGTTTGTTGTTAAGAGTAATAGTTGTATAAAATTAGTTGGAAGATATTCTCTTTACATCTACTTGTACAAAAAAAGAAAGAGGAAAAAAATGCTTTGGAAGTTTTGGATTGGTTCTCTCTCTAAATGTTTGGTAGAATTCACTTGAGTCTGAGCTTTTCTTTATAGGAATTTTTTAATTCTACATTTAAAAATTCTTAAATTCTAAAGTGTCTCCTTAGTGTTGAGCCAGAATTTGTTTCTCCTTGAGTCAGTTTTAGGAGATTGTCATTTCAGCCAGGTGGTCTGGTTAGCTGGGTACAGTTGTTAGAATGTTCCCTGTTTTCCTTTGGCTGGAAGAAGGTCAGTAGTGGGGTGCCCTTTTTTTGTACCTTCTGTTTTTCCTTCCTGCCTACTAGTTGAGCTAAAGGTTTTTTCAATTTTGTTGATATTTTCAAATAACCAATTTTTGCTTTGCAGTGATTTTCTCATTTTCCTGTCCCCGTTCTTTCATTTCTGTTCAAATCATGATTAATTTCTTTTTCCTGCTTGTGGTGGGTGTAGTTTATTCTTCTTTTTCTGGGTTAAAAAACTGGATTATTAGTCCTAAAGTTCTTTAATACAGGCATTTCCAACAATAAGTCCACGAGCACCATTTTAGGCGTAGCTTCCGAGACTTGAAAACTAAACACATCGTTTTCATTCAACTCAGAGCATCTTCCAGCGTCCCTGTGACTTCTTCTCTGCTATGCGGAAGTGCACTGCTTAATTTCCACAAGTTGCTTTCCAAATACTCTCTTCACTGTGGATTTAAAAGTCATTCCATTGTCATCAAAAAAGATACTTTGTGTGATTTCCATCTTTTTAAACTTATTGGACCTATGTTTTGACCTAAAATATTGACTTATCTTAGAGATTGTTCTGTGTACATTTTAAAAGAATATTCTGATGTGGTTCAGTGGAGAGTTCCATGGGTGTATATTAGAACTAGTTGGTTTATACTGTTGTTCAAGTCTTCTTTCTCCTTGTCCATCTGCCTAGTTTTTCTGCCTAGCTTTTCATTGGAAATAAGAGTATTATTGTTACATTGTCTGTCCTTCTCTTCAGTTCTGACAGGTTGTGCTCTACATTTTGTAAAGCTCTGTTAGGTGCATATATTTATAATTTTTATGTCTTCCTGATGGATTGACCCATTTGCATGATAAAATATTTTGTCTCATATTTGGTGATTGTTTAATTGTCTTGGGATCTAAACTGCCTCTTGTAGGTAGTGTATACTGGGTCATTGTTTTTTTATCCATTATGGTTCTCCTTGCCTTTTGATCAGAGTATTTAATTCATTTAGTGTTTTGTTTTGCTGGGGGGGGGGTACTAGGGATTGAACTCAGGGGCACTTAACCACTGAGCCACATCCCCAGCCTTAATTTGTATTTTATTTAGAGACAGGGTCTCACTGAGTTGCTTAGGGCTTCACTTTTGCTGAGGCTGGCTTTGAACTAATGATCCTCCTGCCTCAGCCTCCTGAGCCGCTGGGATTACAGCGGTGCACCACCACAAATATTTCCTGTAGAACGTGTCTGGTAGCAGTAAATTCTCTCAGTTTGGATATTTTTTTAAAAATCTGGGAATGTTTTAATTTCATCTTTATTTTTGAAAGATAATTTTGCTGTACCTGAGATTTCCAGACTTTTTAAATACTTTGAATATTTCTCCCTCTTGACCTTCCTGGTTTTGAATAAGAAATAAGCTACAAATATTTTTTGAGCATCCCCTGTACGTGATAAGTTGTTTTTCTTGTGCTGTTTTGAAGATGCTTTGTCTTTGGCATTTGACACTTGACTATGATGAACCTAGGCCTTTTGAATGAATTTTCCTTAGAGTTAATTAAATTTTTCAGATATGTGGGTGCATATTTTCCATCCCATTTATAAGTTTGGATGCATCAGGGCCTCAAACATACTCTCCCTCCTCCTTGTGTCCTGTGTTTGGACTCGCATGATCTGTATGTTGTCATGCTGGATGCTCTTGCACAGATCTCTGAAGTTCTGTGTATTTTCTTCATTCTCTTTGATTCTCAGACTAGATATCTCTGTTGACCTGTCTCAAGTTCACTGACTCATCTGCAAGCTCAGTTCTGCTACTGAGCCCTCTAGGGTGGAATTTTTTTTTAATATTTTTAGTTGTAGATGCACACAATACGTTTATTTTACTTAGGTTTTTTTTTTTTAATGTAGTCCTGGATTTGAATCCAGGGCCTCACCCATCCTAGGCAAGTGCTCTATCAGGGAGATACAGCCCTAGCCCTAGGGTAGATTTTGTTTTGTTTTGGTTTGGTTCTGGGGATTGAACCCAGGGCCTTGTGCATGCAAGGCAAGCACTCTTCCAATGGAGCTATATCCGCCCTAGGGTATAATTTCAGTTACTATACTTGTAAATGCCATGGTTTGTATGTGGTTCATTTTCATAGTTTCTGTTCATTAATCATTTCTCTTGGGTAAGAAAGTGTTCTCATGCTTTAATTCTCTTAGACAAAATTTTAGTTTTTCAAGTATTTTTATAATAGCTGATGTTGTTTAATAAGTCCAAGATCTCAATTTCCTCAGGGACAGTTTGTATTGATTTTTTTTTCCTGTTTCACAATTGGTTGTTGAAAATTGGACATTTAAGATAAAATAATATGCTGGGTGTGGTAGCACAGGCTCCATCCTAGCTGCTCAGGAGGCCGATGCAGGAGGATCTCGAGTTCAAAGCCAGCCTCAGCAACTTAGCGGAGGTCCTCAGCAACTCAGTGACACCTTGTCTCTAAATAAGTTACAAAATAGGGCTGGGGATGGGGCTCCGTGGTCAAGTGACTGTGGGTTCCATCCCCAGTACCAAAAAAATAAAATAAAGTAAAATGACATGGCAAGTCCAGAGTCAGATCGTCCTGTCCTCCTCCAGGGCTTGCTGACCCGTCACCGTTCCTTTAGGGCCTCTCCTAGATGAGTGTTATGGAGCCTGGTCTGTACAACCCCTTGAGTTCCTGCTTGGCTTGCTAGTGTGTAGCCAATAGTTGGACACAGAAGTCCTTAAGTCACCCCCATCAGCAAATCCTGTGTCCTTCACCGAGGCCGTGTATGTATGTGCTGGCATGTGCTCTCACTTCCTGCTTGTGCGTGTCTGCCATCTCAGCCCAGGCAAGAAACGAGGGCTCCCCCAAGGTCTTTCCAGGGTGTGTGTCCACCCTACACGTGGGTGTGCCCTTCCTGATTCCCAGGACTCTGGTGGACCTCACAGGGCCTGCTGCTGGCATCTCCTCTGCCTGACTTTCCTTCAGTTTCTTGACCACTGTCCTGTTCACACCGACAGGCACAGTCACCTTGGACAGTGGCATGGTTACACAGTGGCCACTATTTTCATCAGATGCCTGGGGACAGGGCTTCCTGTGGTGAGCCTTCTTCATGAGTGGGGATTTCCAGGTCTTGGCCTGACAGGTCACACAGTGACACTGCTTTGATGGGGTTTTGGGGGGAGCTCCGCCTGCCCCCTCAATGGGTGCTAGCTTCTGAGTCTCAAGGCTGTCACAGAGTGGAGTGGAGGCAGGTGGGACTTGGGTAACTCACAACACCAGAGAGCTCCTATCTCTTTCTAAGAGGCCTCCATTTTCTTGAGTCCCCACCCTGTGGATCATTGTGTTTCATTTTCCAGAAATCGAAACCATTGATTTTGACCATTTTTGCAGTACTTTCATCATTTTAAGGGAGTTCAGATTTTTGGGAGTCCCAACATTCTGGAAGCCACTGTGCCAGAGTCCTTCGTGTGGCCATGACAAGTGGCACCTCTTGTGTGGCCGTGTCAACAGGTGGAATGGGTGTGGGTCTCCAGGAAGCTTCCGGAGGGATGGGTGACCGAGCGCTGGTGGCCCATTTCTAGTCCAGGGTTGTGCTCACTGCCTCACCTGGGTGGGGCCTGGTGTCCCTGGCCCGGTTTTGTGTGAGTGTGACAGCAGCTGGTCCCTGTCTCCTCACAGTGGCCCTTCTCTCCCCAGATGGCTTCCCAAAGCCACAGATCATCACCCAGCCAGAGACAACAACAGCCGTGGTGGGCAAGGACATCCGGTTCACGTGCTCAGCAGCCAGCAGCAGCAGCTCCCCCATGTCTTTTGTCTGGACGAAGGACAATGAGGTTCTGGCCAACGTCAACATGGAGAACTTCTCCTAAGTGCACAAGCAGGACGGGGAAGTAATGGAGTATACCACCATCCTGCACCTCCACAGGGTCACCTTTGGCCATGAGGGCCGCTACCAGTGTATCATCACCAACCATTTTGGCTCCACCTACTCTAACAAGGCCCAGCTCATGGTGAATGGTAGGTGCCCCTGTTGGTCTCTCCCAGGCACCCCACCCCGATGGCTGCCCACCTCGGAGAGGACGGAGGCAGACCTGCGATCAGACCACACTGTCCCCTGGGCTTGCCCAAGGCAGGTTCTGCAGGTTAAAACACCCTCTCCCTGGGCTTTGGGTGACTGTTGGGAAGCGGGGTGAGCGGCAAAGCTGAGCCTTCAACTTCTCTGGAGCTACGCGGTCCAGTTTCTAGGTCCCACATCCCAGACCCTGGGGAAGCTGTGCCCTTGAGTGGGTGGCACAGCTGTGGAAGCACAGGCCAGCCTGGGCAGGGGCAGGTCCCCACCTCTCAAGACAGCAGAGAGCAGGGCAGATGTGGGGGAGGGTGAGACAAGGTCCTGTACTCAGAAACCAGCTTGTCAGAGCTGCTCTCTTAAGGGCTGCTATTTTTGGAGGGGGACAGGAGGAGTGTGAGTGGGCACCTCCCCGCACCCTGAGAACCCAGGGAGATTTTTCTGATCATTAAAGTGCCAGTGACAGAGTTGGCTCGCATGTCATCAGAAGTGCCGGCGGGCTGCACTCAGTCACCTCCGCAGACCACAGAACAAACTTGACCACACTCAGGTTGTCTTGGCGTATTCTAAGAGGCCTCACTGCCACCTCAAGACTCAGGCAACTAAGTGACTCTCTGCCAGGGCATTTGTTATTTACACCAGGTAAATGAGGTCCCGGGGTGCTTACCCACATCCCAGCCCTTTCCTATATTTTATTTAGACAGAGTCTCACTGAGTTGCTTAGGGCCTCGCTAAGTTGCTGAGGCTGGCTTTGAACACGATCCTCCTGCCTCAGGCTCCTGAGCCATTGGGATAACAGGCGAGTGCCATGGTGCCTGGCTGACCAGAGCAGCTTGGACAGGAAGCATGGTGATGCCTGCTGTGCAGCTGGACACTGACTCTGGCGTCCCACTGCTTGCTGAGCCTGAGCCAGTGAGCCCAGTGCTTCTGCCTATGTGTGCTCAGCAGCGTGGCCCTCAGGCTGCCCTGGGGGGGGCATGGACCTTCCCTCTGTGATTGCAGCTTGGTGAGCAGGTATTTCTGCTTCCCAGGCTCTGTTCTGGTGCCTTGTGAAGGCAGGCGAGCCTCAGGCCCCGACTCCCAGGGTCCCACCTTTGTGACCCATTACCTATGAGGTGCAGTAGGCAGAATGTCAGCCATAGCCTGAGACTTCATCCCCAGCTGGAGTGGACAGGTAGAGGAAGTGCCAGGCCGTGGTGGGGAGAGGCTGGCACTTTCTCTGGGAAGCTTACTGCTCCTGATTGAGGTGGCTGCAGCAGTCCTGGGCTGGTGGTGGCACAAGGCGTGGAGGTATGGAGCGGTGGCCCTCGCACACTGGGGGGTCTCTGCCCCAGAGGTGTTCCCTGCATTTGCAGCCAGCTGTCCCCTGACCTCCCCCTTTGTGTGTTTTCCAGTGCTGCCATCATTTACCAAAATGCCAAGAGACATCACCATCAGGACAGGCACCATGGCTCCCCTTGAGTGTGCGGCCACCGGCCACCCCAACCCCCAGATTGCCTGGCAGAAGGACGGAGGCACATACTTCCCTGTGGCTCGGGAGCACTGCATGCATGTCATGCCAGAAGACGATGACGTGTTTTTCATCACTAATGCGAAAATAGATGACATGGGCATTTACAGTTGCACCACCCAGAACTCGGCAGGCTCTGTGTCAGCGAATGCCACCCTGAATGTCTTAGGTTCGACCATTGGTGTACTCTGGGGGGTGTGTGTGTGCATTCATGTGTAGGGGTCTGAAATGATACTGAGGGGAAGGCCTGCGGAGTTGCTCTGTGGACCCTGGGGGTTACAGGAAGGTGTTGCTACTGTTTGAAATTTGGGGCTGCTTTTAGGATTTTTTCCTCTTTTTTTAAAAGAAATTGTTTTGGGTCCTGGGGATTGAACCCAGGGGCACTCAACCACTGAGCCCCATCCCCAGCCCTATTTTGTATTTAGAGACAGGGTCTCGCTGAGTTGCTTAGGGCCTTGCTAAATTGCTGAGGCTGGTTTTGAACTTGCAATCCTCCTGCCCCAGCCTCCTGAGCTGCTGGGATTACAGGCATGCCCCACCACCCTGACTCCTATATCTTTAAAAAGACTAAAGGCCAGTGCAGTGCCAGAGCCTTGAGCAACTGGTGACCAAAGAACATGCAGGAGGGATGTGGTCTTAGTCAAGAACAAGGACACAGGACAGTTTGGGAACAGGAACTTTTATTACCAGAGATCAGCCATCTTCTGAAAAGCTTGCCACTCTGACAGAAGCCCTCAGGTGGGATTGTGCCATGTTTAGAGAACCAAGCAGACCCACAGCACTGAGGCCCCAGAGTGAGCGTGCCGTCTCTTGATCTCTTGCAGAGACCCCGTCCTTGGTGTTACCCTTGGAAGACCTCGTGGTGTCTGTGGGGGAGACGGTGGCCCTCCAGTGCAAAGCGACCGGCAGCCCCTCCCCCCACATCACCTGGCTCAAGGGGAACCACCCCCTGAGCCTCACCTATAGGCACCACTTCACCCCCGGCAACCAGCTGCTGGTGGTCCAGAACGTGGTGGTGGAGGACGCGGGCCAGTACACCTGCGAGATGTCCAACATGCTGGACAGGGAGCACGCTCACAGCCAGCTGAGCATCTTGCCCACACCTGGCTGCAGGAAGGACGGGACCACCATGGGCATCTTCACCATCGCCGTGGTGTGCAGCATCGTTCTGAAGTCGCTGGTGTGGGTGTGCATCATCTACCAAACCAGAAAGAAGAGCAAGGAGTACAGCGTCACCAACACAGGTGGGCACGGTGGCCGTTCATTTCCAAGGCAGGAGAAGCCAGGTCCACACTCTCTGTCAAGAGTTCTCATGCTCTGGGAACTCCAGGACCTCTGGGAATGTGGTTCTGGAGAACTGAAGCCTTGGTCCTGAGGACACTGGGTTCATACTCAGGGCAGAGCCTGGGGCTCAGTAGTAGCGCATTTGCCTAGCATGAGTGAGGCACTGGGGGTCGATCCTCAGCACAGCATATAAATAGATAAACTAAAGGTCTATTGACAACTAAAAAAAAAAAAAAAAAAAAAAACTTCCTGCTGATGTCCTCCTCCTAAGCGGAGGTCGATTGTCCCTGAAATGTCACAGTGCTGTGATTTTGTTAGTTCTGTCTCACTTCCTGTCACTCTTCCCCGTCTTTTGTGGTCTCAAATGCCTTTTTTTATTGTTAGTTGTTCAAAACATTACATAGTTCTTGATATTTCACACTTTGATTCAAGTGGGTTATGAACTCCCATTTTTACCCAGTATACAGATTGCAGATTCACATCAGTTACACATCCATTGATTTACATATTGCCATACTAGTGTCTGTTGTATTCTGCTGCCTTTCCTATCCTCTACTATCCCCCCTCCCTTCCCCTCCCCTCTTCTCTCTCTACCCCCTCTACTGTCATTCATTTGTCCCCCTTGTATTATTTTTCCCCTTCCCCTCACTTCCTCTTGTATGTAATTTTGTATAACCCTGAGGGTCTCCTTCCATTTCCATGCAATTTCCCTTCTCTCTCCCTTTCCCTCCCACCTCTCATCCCTGTTTAATGTTAATCTTCTTCTCATGCTCTACGTCCCTACTCTGTTCTTAGTTACTCTCCTTATATCAAAGAAGACATTTGGCATTTGTTTTTTAGGGATTGGCTAGCTTCACTTAGCATAATCTGCTCTAATGCCATCCATTTCCCTGCA
>NW_026692032.1:0-51252 GCF_021218885.2 Marmota monax | reverse complement strand
TGACCTGAACCTGTATCTGGGCCTATTCTCATTACTCGATGTCTGTTAGTCTTGATTTCTTTTCTGAACTTGATGCTAGTGTTAATTTCTTACCAGGGGTGTGAGGAATAGTTAGGCTTTGTGACTTCGTAGAACTTCTTTCTCTTTAAAAACTCACTTGTGGATTCTTTTATTTCACACCTCCTGTGGTGAATGCAGCAGGGGGTTTCTATTTATCTATCATCTATCTATCTATTTTTTGGTAGCTGGATTGAACCCAGGGTGCTTAACCACTGAGCCACATCCCCAGGCCTTTTTATATTTTATTTAGAGCCAGGGTCTCCTTAAGTTGCTTAGGGCCTCACTAAGTTGCTGAGGCTGGCTTTGAACTCACGATCCTCCTGCCTCAGCCTCCGAAGCTGCTGGGATGACAGGTCTGTGCCACCGCGCCTGGCTCATGGTGGTTTTGATTGGCCTTGTATGTTTGTGTTTCTAAATGCTTAACTTAAGTGCTCCATATGGTCCATTCCCTCTTGCTTTTGTTGCAGGTACCTCCATAATAATGAGTTGACAGCCATACCATCCCTGGGTGCTGCCTCTCCACACATGGTGTCTCTCTTTCTGTGAGTAGTGCCATCTGGGGCTCTGGGCCATGGTGGGTCCGTGGTTTTGGCTTGCTGACACTGGTGGCAGGAGAACTTGTGGTGGCGTGCTTGCTCACTGGTGGAGAATGACCTTCATCACAGAAAATGCCTTGTTTGCTGTTCTGGGGTTTTGCAGAATCAAAAGCTGGAGGTTTTGCCCCCCACACCCATTTATTTCCAGCAGTGCTGGGGATGGAACCTCAGGCTTCACACATGCTAGCTAGGCATGTGCCCTACCATTGAGCCACTCTCCAGCCCTTGACTTGTCTCCCATTTGGGGGACGCTAGGACTTTTCTACTTGCTCTCTGACCCATGAAGTTGCAGCTCAGGTGAATAAACTGGAATTAAAGGAAGCTGTGTGAATTATAAGATAGCAGGCTCAGCTCTGTGCCAGTGAATTTGGGACTGAGACTCAGTTTACTTTTAGGGCTCTAAAATAAAATAAATAAATAAATATATAAAATAATGAAGTGCCTCCTGGCCTCAGAAATCAGCAGAAAAAAGAGGAATTCATTGTAATGGTCAATGATAGACTGAAGTGAAATCTGGGTGTTCTTACAGAGGAAACCAAAAAGGACATAAATGGTTTTAACCAAAAAATGCAGTGAGGAAGCCCCGGGGTGTGATCATTTGAGCCTTTTGCCTTTGCTGGGGCCGAGGCACCTGGCTTGGCCCTGCTCCTGCAGCCTGACAGGTCTTCCCAGCTGGGAGTCCAGCCATGCGCTCCACCAGATTTTTTGGGCAGCTTCCCGAGCAGAGTACCCCCTTCCTACTGAATTTCCTGTCCACACTGCAGCCCTGCACATTTTTACTTTATCTTGATTTTGCTAGTTTTACAATTCGTTTGCTCACCTGTGTGCGTCCTTTTCTCTGGAACCCTGGAACTCAGCAGGCTGAGCAGGGGGATACGGCAGGAAGGCACTATTAAAAAGATCTCGGGTTAGTGTGTCGATCTTGGATTTTGGCTGGCTGCGGGCCCTGTGTTCAGGGAGCAGCCTTTTGAAACATGCTCTGGAGCTGAACCTTTTTCCAGGCTGCTGAGGGTTCTTCAGGAAAGCCTGGGGAGGGGCTGGGTGGTGGCTCACCCTATCCTGGACAGTTAACGTCATCTCTGAATCTCATAAAAGAAAAATGTGATTCTGACATTTTTTTTGGAGGGGAGGGATACTAGGGATTGAACCAGGGCACCCTACCACTGAGCCACATCCCCAGACTCTTTTATATTTTGAGACATGGCCTAGCTAAGTTGCTTAGGGCCTCACTAAGTTGCCCAGGCTCGCCTTAAACTTGCTATCCTCTTGCATCAGCCTCCCGAGTCACTGGGATTACAAGTGGACAGGGCCAGGCCTAGAAGGAAGCAGAACATACATGAAGCACTTGCTATCATGAGGGTCACTTAGCAAATATGTGATACTTGGTGGCTCTTAATGGTGGCTGGTTCTCACATAACTCCTTGGGTCTTGATGAGACCTCACTGTAGGCCCACAGGCATTGTAGGACGGTCTTTGTTCCCTGTGAAGGAATGAATATTGAAAGCAGGAAAACCATGGCCCTTGAAGTATGAGCAGAGGGTTCACTTTCTTTTTTGTGCCCACTTGTTCTGTGCGCAGCACCTGCAAGGTGCCTAATCGTGGGCTACATTAAATGAGTCAGCTTTTGGAGAGGTGAGCTGGGGATGTGGAAACCCCCAGAGTGTTCCTCAAGCCAAGTGCATGGAGATGCTCATGAATCCTGAGAGCCCAAGTTGTGCACCAGCAGTATCATATCCACATCAGGCCCATTAGAAATGCAGGGCCACAGCCAGGCGGGTGCGGTGTTGCCTGCCTGTCATCCCAGAGGCTCGGGAGGCTGCAACAGGAGGATGGTGAGTTCAAAGCCATCCTCAGCAAATCAAGGCACTAAGCAACTCAGAGAGACCCTGTCTCTAAATAAAACACAAAATAGGGCTGGGGATGGGGCTCAGTGGTCAAGTGTCCCTGGGTCCAATCCCTGGCACACCCCACCCCCAACACCACCCCAAACGAAGAAATGCAGGGCCACATCCCCCAAAACCACATTTTTAACAAGCTCCCAGGCCATTCGGCCACTCATTCCTCCTTTTCTTGTTCGGTGAGGGAGCCAGGATAGCAGAGCATATCTTGGAGTTGCTAGAGAAGAAGGTGCGACTCCCCAAATGTATACTAAGTTGCAAAATGGAGAGGTAGAATTGAGATGGGACAAGTGTGTCCTTCCAAGGCTTCTTTGTCCACCCCCTGCCCTTGGAGCAAGGAGCATGGTAGGTGACTGTGAGGTATCCCATGCCAGAGGCAGGAAGGCCCCCAGCTTGCACCCCGGGCCTGTGGCACTTGAATCACTCCTTGCTCTGCTGACTAAAAATAAATTTCTGTTCCCTGGCCCCAGTGCCAGTAGCAGTGGGGCTGTCTGGCCTTGTTCCTGCTATTCCATTAGACTGTGTTGAAATATGTATAGGAGAGAGAGAGAGAGAGAGAGAGACACTGACTCCCTTCTCACTCCGATTCAGTTTTGGAAAATGCAGGTTAGCATTGGCAACCTCTCTGGCCTGAAGTTAGTCTCCATCTGACTTGGGCAGTGATTTCTCTGAGACAACAGAAATGAAAGGGTCTTTATTTTCATTTTCTCGGAGGTTTTCAGACTGGATGCCTGGACCGAGTGTCTGCAGACAGTTAGGTTAGCAGCGTGACCTCTGGGGAACAGGAGTCTAGATGATTTTGCGGTCACCCTGCATGCATTTCTGGGTTTCCTTTGTGGTCTACATGAAGGATGGTGGAGAGAACAACAGAGGATGAGCAGAGAGTGGATGAGGGTCACTTTGTAGCCAAAGGACATTTTTCCCATTCTGACCCAACAAGGCTTTTAGCATCTCCATCCATGAAGTGGTGCCCATTGATCAGCTTAGAAGAACATGTGTTTCTGATAGGTACTGTTGCCTTGCAGAAATTTAGAATTAAAATGTGTCCCGTGTTCTGTGAGTAATTATTAGGTGTCTCCTGTGCCCCGTGAAGTTGTGTCCCAGAGGCTGTTCCAAGGTGACGTGGAAGCACTGACACATTGTCTGAAAATGTGCTAATAGTTACAAACTTCATTTTTGCTTGCTTATGGCAGTGGGGATGGAACGCAGGGCCTTTCACATATTAGGCAAGTGCCGTACCACTGAGCTGTACTCTGACATCTGAGAGTCCTTAGTCCCTCAGTATTTTATCCTGCCCCCACTTTTGGTACCAGGGATGGAACCCAGGAGAGCTCACCACTGAGCCACATCCCCAGCCCTATTTTGTATTTTATTTAGATACAGGGTCTCCCTGAGTTGTTTAAAGCCTCGCTAAGTTGCCGAGGCTGGCTTTGAACTCATGATCCTCCTGCCTCAGCCTCCTGAGCTGCTGGAATTATAGGCATGTGCCACACTGTTCAGTGGTTTATTTCCCTTTTTTGAGCAGGTGGAGGATCAGAAAAGTAAGCAAAATATGATTACTGTGAGGCCATGTGAGTTTGAGGAGACAATTTTGTTGCGACTAGTTTATAGACTAATGCAGAAAGGAAAAGTGGAGATCTGGTGTGTATCCTTCTCTGCCTCTGGTGCAGGTGTGACCTGGGACAAGTTCCTTTTTTTCTTTTTTGATGAATCAGGCATCGATTTCTTGGGTGACCCAGAAGTAGAGGGCAGGGGCAATGTCACTGAAGACATGGTTGGTCCGTCTGTCCAGTAGCTGCTCTTTGTACTTTGTGTCTTTCAGCAGAAATAGCAGATTTGTGGTTTTCAGCTCAGACACCTGTCATCCTAGACTTGGCCTCTGGAGCTGAGTTCTTCTTCTCTGTCACACAGGCGTGCCCTGAGTTCTCAGACTCCAGTTCCCTTCTTTGCTGAGTGTCACCCTTGGAAGGGTCTCCTGGGAAGAGGTTTTGTTTTGTGCCTGACTTTAATATCAGGGCTTTGAGAGAGAGAGAGAGAGAGAGAGAGAGAGAGAGAGAGAGAGTTCTAGAGTTTTGGGAACTTGGGTCCTACAGCACAATTTCAATTGGTTAATACTTTCTGATTAAAGGGATCTAACTCAATTAAAGTATTTGTCAGAGAGCAGATTTATTTGCATCTTGTCCTGAGGATAATACCAGAGCCATTTGTCCTTAATATCAGAAAGTATAAAACTCCAGGAAAGCTTTTAATAGGATTGGGTTGGAGCGAGGGCGCTAATTTCATAAAAATAGTTCTCAGAAAAAGAAACAGCCTTTTGTTAAATGGGAGCAGAGTCTGCCAGTCGAATTTCACATTAGAGATTTTTTTTTTTTTTTTTTTAATTAGAAGTCCAGGAAACTCCAGTTACAGTTCCCACAGCAACAGTAATTTTGTCTGAGGCATAAGCAACATTTCTGCTAAAGGAACATTTCTGCTTTTCCTGCGGCAGTTCTGCACTTACGCCATGGAGGAGGTTGGTTGTGGTGTGGAGGACTGATTGGTTTTCATTCCTGGGAGGAAAGCAGACTGAAAACTGATTTTCACTCTGAACCCCATGCAGAGGCCGCCCTGGCTGTGTCTGCCCGGCTTCCTCTCCAGGTGGTGGTGGTACCTGTCAGAACTTGCCTCTTCACCGTGCCACCTCCTTTGCTCTCCCTGACCTGTGTCCACCAGGTGGGAGATAAAAACAAAAACCAGGTTGACACAGTTACTTGTGTCTTTGTGAAATTGCTGTCAAAATTCCTTAGGGGTGTGTGTGTGTGTGTGTGTGTGTGTGTTTAAACACACTGAAATATTTCTAATCTTGAAAAAAATTTTTGGGGTGGGGCAGTTACTGCGGATTGAACCCAGGGGCCCTTAACCACTGAGCCACATCTCCAGCCCTTTTTTTGTATTTTATTTAGAGACAGGGGGTCTCATTTAAGTTGCTGAGGCTGGCTTTGAACTCATGATCCTTCTGCCTCAGCCTGGGATGACAGGCGTGCACCACTGCACTTGGGCTCTTTGGATTTTTTTGATTGAGATGAAATTAATGAACTCAACATTTTAAATATTTTGAGGTATATACAGTTCAGCTTTTAGTACCTTCTCAATGGTGTCCAACCATAACCAGTATCTAATGCTAAAACATTTTTACCACCACAAAAAGAGACCCCCTTCACACCCTCCACCCATCAGCATTCACTTCCTGTATTCCCTTCCTTTCAGCCTCTGGTGTCCACATATCTGAAAATGTCATTTGCTTTTTTTTGTTGTTGTTTTGTACCAGTGATTGAACCCAGGTGTATTTAATGACTGAGCCACATCCCAGCCTTTTTTATAAAAAAAATATTTTATTTCTAAATATTTCTTGCTGAGTTGTTGGGGTCTCACTAAGTTGCTAAGGCTGTCTTTGAACTTGCCATCCTCCTGCCTCAGCCTCCCCAGCCGCTGCAATTACACGCATGGGCCACTACGCATGGCTGTCATTTGCTTTTGAGGAAAATTTTTCTCTCCCGTTAACAAATGTACCTGGAAGACTTAGAGTATGAATAAATTAAATAAAAATACCTGAGATGGTTCTAAGTCCTCTAATTTGCTGTGACCTCTTAGCCGAAGAAAAACTGATTAAATAAAAGGGATGCGATATTTAACATCCTAGTAAATTGTAAGTCCCAGAGAACACAGCCTGGGAGGAAAGCAACCTGGTGTCCTGTGGGTGACCTCTCTCATATTGAGGCAAGTGAGGAGCTGGAGAGATCACTGGCAGCAACCGCCTGAGCCCTCTTCCTGGCTGGATCTGCTAGTGACATAAAATCAATGGGAATACCTAACTCTCTAGCAAACCCTCTAGAAAGAGAGAGAGAGAGAGAGGGGGGGGGGAGGGAGAGAGAGGAGATCAATCTTCTTTACAGTCTCCTTAGTGCAGAGATCAATTCACATTAAAGTGTAATTAAAGAGCAGGTCTTGGAGGGGAGGCAGCCACAGGAGCCTCCATCCCCTAGGGCTGGGTGAATAATTAAAGTCCCCCTAAGGGCTTATCCTGCAAGCAAGGGGGGAAAGAGACCTAGACTTTAATTTTGGAAAATTAGTCTTGGCCTCGGGACCTGAGCTGGGACTGCCAGTAATTAGTCTTGAGGCACAGGTGAAATCATACTGAGTAATAAATAGTTGCTAGCATTCCTCAAACTGACTACACGTTCACACGTGTGCCTGCCTGCATGGGGGCTGGAGCATTTATTCTTGCCTAAGGAGTGAGAATAAATGAGGCCTTTTTCCTTTCTCTTCACTCCCCTGCCGTTAAAACTTCCTAATATGTAGCAGAAGGCCCAACCTTTTTAGACATCATGAAGATGCATGTGAAAAATCATCTCTTGAGTGTGCTATTTATCCCTGGAAGTGTGAAATAATAGTTGTCTTAAAAAAATGAGTGGTACTCTCAGATGGTGGAGCTCTGTGTCTGTATTCAGTGTAGAACCTATGGCCACAGTTGAGGTGGGTATGTTTTTTTCCTCACGATAAAGAACCATGCTCCTTCTGGTGGAGGAATTGCCTGCTGGACCATCCACCAGCTAGACTAAAAGAAGACTAATCAATAACCAAATGTGTTAGGAAATATGGAAATGAGCCAGGTGGAGTGGTGCACACCTATAACCCTCCCCCCAGCCTCTTGGAAGGCTGAGGAAGGAGGATCCCAAGTTGTGTGTATGTGGTGTGCTGGGATTGGACCAGGGCTTGTGCATGCCAGGCAAGCTCTGAGCTATATCCCCAGCCCAGGATCACAAGTTTGAGGCCAGCCTCAGCAACTTAGTGAAACCCTGTCTCAAAAAATAAGAAAGGCACCAAGGATGGTGGTGCATGCCTGTCATCCCAGTGGGATGACAGTCGTGTGCCACCACTCCTGGCTTTGTGTTTAATGTTTTGAGGAGTCAGAAAACCATTTTCTTCAGCTTTCCATCATTTTACATTGCCACAAAGTTTCAACTGCTCCAAGTCCTCACCCCTGCTTAACTTTTTTTTTTTTTTTTTAATTTGATAGAGGCCACACTGATGGGTGTGAGCAGATATTTAATCAGGGTTTTGTTTTGCATTTCACTTGTGAAGGCTGACTTCAAACATGGTTGCATGGGTTTGTTGGCTACTTGGTCCTCTTTGGAGAAATGTCTATAAAGTCCTTTGCCAATTTTTAAAAATTTATTTATTTTTATATGGTGCTGAGGATCGAACCCAGTGCCTCACACATACTAGGCAAGAGCTGTACCACTGAGCCCCAGCCCCAGGTCCCCTTTGCCCATGTTTTCATTAGGACATTTGTTCTCTATTGCTGTCAGTTCTAGGGATTCTATATATACAGTCATGCAAGTCCCCACCCCGCCAAAAAAATACCAATCCATGGAGCCTCAAGTCCCTTGTACAAAGTAATGCAATAGTGTCATATAATCAATGCTTTAAATCATCTCCAAATTTTTACATTA
This sequence comes from Marmota monax, assembly GCF_021218885.2. NCBI lineage: Eukaryota > Metazoa > Chordata > Mammalia > Rodentia > Sciuridae > Marmota > Marmota monax. The sequence goes on along the minus strand of NW_026692032.1, from coordinate 43,206 downwards.
TCTCATGCAGTGTAAATCAATGCTGTGTAGATAACTATACCGTGCCATTTAGAGACAGGCACAGGGAAAACATCTGTACATGTTCACTCCAGACAGTTTCTTTTGCATTTTCTACTACAGTTAGTGGAACGTGCAGATGTGGAAGCTGTGGGAATGTGTGTGTGTGTGGGGTAGTGCTGACTATATTCCGGGTAGTAGCCCTTTGCCAGGTACCTGATTTACAAATGTCCATGCGACCCCTGAACTGACCTCTGCGGCTGCCAGTGGGTGGGGATGGAAGGTACGGCCTGTAGCCTGCCCAGGGTCCCCCTTACCATTTGATGATGTCATCTCCGGCTCCTGGGAGGGAGAGACCTCCCCTTACCATTCTCTTGTGCCTGCCTCTGAATTGCCACCCCTCCCACCTGTCCTGTGGGGAGCCAGATTCCCAGCTCCTTAGCCTGGCCCAGGGGAGCCGTTCCCTGGGGTGGCCCTGCCAGCTCTGTCCCCTGTGCCAAGCTCCTGGCCTCCCAGCCCCAGTGTCCTGGCTCGGGCACTAGCCCTGGCAACTTCTCCCAGGCCACCATGGTCCAATCTCCATGGCTGCCTCTTCTGCTCAGTTGGGAACTTTTGCCAGGGTACCAGAGACTTGTCTTTCTCACAGTGTCCTTTTTTTTGGGGGGGGGTCAGGGTTGCGGGGGGGGAATGTGAAGAGACAGACTGACAAGAAAGAAGGAAGAGGCCCAAGACAAAGACCAAGTAAGACAGAGGAGGGGGTGTGGGGGAGCAGAGAGAAGGGTCAGCTGTCCTCAGGGCTCCCCCCAGTGGACCGACCCCTTTGTCCAGCTTTGGGCCCCGGGATGTCCCTTTGGTTTCCAGACCCCCTGTTTCCTGGCTCCCTGGCATGGTATCCAGAGTTCCCAGATGAGTCATAGCACTTTCTCCTTTATGTCTTGATCTTTTTTCTTCCCATATTTTGCATAATAAAGGTTTTCTGTTCTTTTGCTTTGGGAGTCTGAAAACTATAAGAGACTATGTTTAATAAAGAACTGAATACAGATCTCAAAGGAAGTAGCTTGGTGAGGGGGTGGTGAGGAGGGGAGGTGGAGGGAAGGGTCCTTTCATTAGAAGGAGGCTCCCCCTGTCAGCAGAGTTGGGCCCTTGTAAATCTAGTTTTGAATTTAGGGCCTGGGAGACTTGTGAAAAGAAAAAACAACACCAACAACAACAAAAGGAGCCGAGGGAGGCCCCCAAACTTCTGGGAAAGAGGTCCTCGTTCCTGCCTTGTTGGAACCAATGTTCAAGGGTTGGTTTAAAGGAGATGCCACTTGGTAAGCAACGGCTGGCTTCCTGGCTCCAATCGGCTGGACAGCTGCCCCTCTTTTCTCAACCTGGCAGAAGTGTGTGCCTAGAACCCTCAGGACAGCACTGCTACCCTGCAGATTCTTTTTTAAGGTGGGGAGAGGAGGGTGGGTAGCAGAGATTGAACTCAGGGGCACTCGACCACTGAGCCCCATCCCCAGCCCTGTGTTGTATTTTATTTAGAGACAGAGTCTCACTGAGTTGCTCAGGGCCTCACTAAGTTGCTGAGGCTGGCTTTGACCCTGCGATCCTCCTGCCTTCAGAGCCACTGGGATGACAGGCAGCACTGCGCCTGGCAACCAAGCAGATTCTCATGCATCTCCTGTCCCAGTTTGAATCTGCGAGGCAGTGCCATGTTCACAACAGGCCCATGGCCCTGTCCCGCTTAGCATTAGTTAGTTACCTTTGTCCTGATTAATGACTGCTGGTCCCTTGGTTAGATTTGGGGTTTGTCAGAGGCCTCGAAGGTTAAAGATGAAAATAAGTCATAGTGGACAGTGCCTTCCTATGTGGGCAGGACACCCTCAGAGCACTTTCCTTAATGTCTGCTATCCCTTTAGCATGGTTTTAAGTTGGGTTGCCCATATTCCAGAAATGACAGGTTTCGGCTGCATCATTTAGATGAGAAAACTGAGGAACAACACCATTAGAGCTGCAGGGGATTTGATTCCAGTGAGACCCAGCAGTGAGCTCCTCTCTCCCTTTGCAGAGTGCCAGGATTTTATTTTGTTTTTTTAAATTTGTACTAATTAGTTATCCATGACAGTACAATGCATTTTGAAACATCCAACATAAATGTAGTATAACTTCTTCTGGTTGTACATGATGTGGAATCACACCAGTCATGTAATTATGTAGCACACAGGGTAATAATGTCCCATTCTTGTACTATCCTTCCTACCCCCAAAACACCCTCCCTTCCCTTTGCTCCCCTCTGCCTAATCGAAAGTACCTCTATTCTTCCCTACTCACCTGCCATTTTGAATTAGCACCTGCATATCAGAAAGAACATTCAGCCTTTGTTTTTTTTTTTTTTTTGGAATTGGTGTGTTTCATTCACTTAGGATGATAGTCTCCATTTCCCCCCATTTACTAGCAAATGCCATCATTCCATTCTTCTTTAAGGCTGAGTAATATTCCATTGTGTATATATAACACATTATCTTTATCCATTCGTCTCTTGAAGGGAATCTAGGTTGGTTCCGTAGCTGGGCTTTTGTGAATTGAGCTGCTATAAACATAGATGTGACTGTGTCTTTGTAGTATGCTGATTTTAAGTCCTTTGGGTATTATGCTGAGGAGTGGGGTAACTGGGTCAAATGCAGTCCCACCAGCAAAGTATGAGGATTACCATGATTTTATCTGTGTGTGTGTGTGTGTGTGTGTGTGTGTTGTGTGTGTGTGTTTAATCTCCTGTATGTCTCCATGCCTGGCACATGGGAGGTGTCAGTAGTGATTTGTGAAAGTGCGTAGTGATTTGTGAAGTTGGATTAAACTGACCCAGAGAGGGCTGAGGATGTGGCTCAGTGGTGGAGCACTTTCCTAGCATCCATGAGGCCCTGGGTTTAATCCCCAATACTGCACACAGCCATATGACTAAACCTGGGCTCATGCCTACAAGCCTTTTATCTCATGGCAGTGGACTGGGTCCTGAAGATTGCAGAAGGTTATTGGTTTGGAGCTGCCCAATTGCACTGGTACATCCTTTATGGTGAGTATATAGGTAGATGCAGGTCATGCCATGATTGTGTACTTAGAGATCACCCCTGTGTTCTTGCCCCATACTTTTGCAAACAGCTTGTCCCATATGAGAAAATCCAGCATACTCTCTGAAGCCAGCAGCTAATCATGGATGGGAAGAACAACAGGAAAACTCATTTTGAGTGTCACTAGAGGGTCATGTTATGAAAGAGCAAACAACTAGTAAAATAGGAAAGAGAATTCTTATACTTTTTTATATTTGATTTAGACACAGGGTCTCACTGAGTTGTTTAGGGCCTCAATAAGTTGCTGAGGCTGGCTTTGCACTCAAGGTCCTCCTGCCTCAGCCTCCTGAGCCACTGGGATTACAGGCGTCCACCACTATGCCTGGCTCTTGTAGTTACTCTGCAAAAAGAAATGCCCGAGTCACCTCCACTTGTGTGTTTCAGGCAACACAACAGGATCCGCAGCGTGAACGGGAGCCAGCTGAAGGCCTACCTTTCCTTGGAAGTGTTGGATCTGAGTTCGAATAATATCACGGAAATCCGGAGCGGCTGCTTTCCCCCTGGACTGTACATAAGAGAGCTGTAAGTACTTCTGTGGCTGGGGCTGTCCCTCTGCTTCTAGGTCAGCTGGAGGCCTCCGTTGCCCAGGTCTGTACACAGTCTGCATATTTCACTTCTGCTTTGGTCAGCTTTTTCACTACTGTGTGACTAAAAAAACCCAACCAGAAAATTGTAGAGGAGGAAAAGTTTATTTGGGGGCTGACAGTTTCAGACGTCTCCATCCATAGATAGCAGGCTCCATTCCTCAGGGCTCGAGGGGAGGCAGGACATCATGGAGAAAGAATGTGGTGGAGGGAAGCAGCTCACATGGTGATCAGGAAGCAGAGAGAGACTCCACTCTCCAGAGACAAATAGAGACCCCAAAGCCATGCCCCCTCCACCAGCCTCCAGCCACCACCCAGTTAATCCCATCAGGAATTCATTCACTGGTTGGGTTAAGGCTCTCACAACCCAGTCATTTCTCCTGGACCTTCTTGCACCATCTCACAGGTGAGTTTTTGGGGGATACCTCACATCCAAACCATAACAATTTTTCAGCCCTGGGGTTGGTGCAAGGCAGGAGGGATTGGCCTCTGATGCCCACTGATGGAACCTTTCCAGTCCCGTAGTATTCGTCTGTGTTACACCCAAGGTGGACACCTTGGGCAGGGAGAGGTGGACTCGCCTGTCCAGGAAGCTCACCCCTCAGACAGAAGAGTTCAAGACTCTGAGGTCTGCCCTGACCACAAAGCCTGCTTTTACTCCCATTTACTGGGCTGCTTCCCATCAGAGCTTGGAGAGAAGGCTCAGGGGAGCTTAGAGGCCCACACTGCAGAGAGAGTGCTTTGCAGACTCTCCAGGCTCTTTCTTCCTAGCGTCGCACAGTGATCAGACAGCTCACGGGATCTGTCTGGGAAGGCGGCTCCTGGTTCTGTGTGTTCTCAGGACTGTGCTGATGTGTCTCTTACCCGTGTTCGAGCCCCATCTTACCTGCGGTGTGGATGGTAGACAGGAGTAAAAATGATAAAACCTGCAGCACCCACGGCCTGTGGGTAGGAAAGTGTTGCTCTGGGGAAGAATCTGAAGAGACATTTCCAAATCTGAGTGAGTTTCCATTCCCTTTGTCATCACTGTTTTGGAGTCATTTTGGAGCTCATTTGTGAGTCCTGTTTAGAGGTAGTCATGACCCATCTCTTCAGGGAAGATGAACCTTAGCCCTTAGATTTTCCAAGTCATTCTCAGGCTGCATCAAGGTGCTGAAATCGGGAACAGGAGGCCTTGGCCTTTGTTAAGCCTCAAGTGGAGCCTGTCCCGAGGTGTCCAGCTGCTGCCCGACACTCCCTTGCTCAGAACCAAGAAATCACCACTGCTAAATGGAATTGCACTGACCTTCTGTCCCTGCAAGAAAGCAGGAGGGATTTTCTCTTTTGGCAGCTTGTGGCTGCTCTATCTTCATCCCAGAGGCTGTTCTCTAATCTGGAATGTCAAGAACAAACAGTCCAGCCCCATTTTTAGAGAATCCTCATGTGCCCTGTGCTGGGGGCTCTGCCTGGTAAAGAATCCAGAGGAGCCTTGTTCCTTCCCCCCAGGGTAGAAGAATCCCTGGGCTTTCTCCTTTTCACTTAGGTGCTGTTTTTTGTTTGTTGTTGTTTTGTTTTGTTTAAAAAAAAAAAAAAAACACCAAAATTTTGTCTAGGAAAAGCAGTAAGAAGGGTGTTGAGGGGTAACTTCTCATAGGAATACTGATTTATTTTATACCCTTTATTTTTTCCCTTTTCTTTTCCACTGCTTGCTATGCTTTGCACACTGTGACACACATATCTGTGTTGTACACTGCAGTCCATCTGCTCGGTATGGTCAAAGGAGATGGCCCTGAAAAAGTATTGCTTGTCTTTTTTTGGCAGGGGCAGGGGTACCAGGGATTGAACCAGGGGCGCTTAACCACTGAGCCCCATCCCCAGCCCTATTTTGTATTTTATTTAGAGACAGGGTCTCACTGAGTTGCTTAGGACCTCGCTTTTGCTGAGGCTGGCTTTGAACTCTCGTTCCTCCTGCTTCAGCCTCCCGTGCTACTGTTATTACAGGCGTGGTATGGCTTGCTTTTTAAAGAACTTGGCTTAGGTCTCTTTAACTAGAGGGTTTCTTTCAGGTATTTAAAATCATTTTAAGGAATTAGCTTGTACACACTTATTATGTAAGTCCAAAAATGAGACCTACTTCAGGATTAAAGACAGATTCCCCAAATCGTGGAATGGAATCTGACCTGGCCTCTGAGCTGACTTTGTGCTTTGTGTAGGGCTTTTCTCGGTTGGCCTAGGGTGGCAGGCCAGGTGTGGCCCGAGGTTGGCAGGTTTGCAGCAGGGCTGGGGGTGGAGGTGTCTGATGGTCATTCCTGCCTTCTTGGGCCCACTAGCCACAGGTGCTGTGTGCTCTGGGCTGAGTGGAGGTTGACCTTGGACAGTCTTGCCACCTGCAGTGGCAGGGCAGGCTCTGAAGCCTCATGATGACAGACGTCTCCTCAGGAAACCTGTCCTTCTGGGTGTGTCTTAGCGTGTTTTCCCAGCTCGGATCCTGCTAGGTCTGGTGTCTGTAACAGAACGAGGAAGGCCTCCTATGGCTGTGACATTTTCTCTCCTGACTCATTCCAGCAACCTGGCCAGCAATCACATTGGCACCCTGGAGTTGGGAGCATTCGATGGCCTGTCACGCTCACTGCTTTTTCTTCACCTGAGCAAAAACAGGATCACCCAGCTTCCTATAAAAGCATTCAAGTTACCCAGGCTGACACAACTGTGAGTACAGAAACCAGCACTTTAATTAAGGTTATAGCCCAATTTTATGGGGGCCAAACTTCCCCAAGGACCTAGTACCAAATGCAACACCTACTCCCTCACCCGCCCCAAGTAAAGTTCTGCATGAACCTTAATTAATGCCCCTATGGCAACACCTAGTAAAAGCAGATTGGAGCTGGGTCTGGTGCCGGTGGCCCACCTCATCTTGCAGGGATGAGATCCACTGAGTATGGGTCCATGCTGGTGTCCTCCTTGATGACATGAGGAATCCTGCTGGTTAGCTAACGTGGCTAGTGCTTAGGCTGCATGCATTCTGTTTATTTATCTCAGAGATTTTAGTGTTGTTTTTAAAGGTACCCGTAAAATATGTACCTCAGGCTTGATGGTATCCTTGACATTTCTTGAATTTAGCAGGAAGTTAGCATGGCTAGAGGCGGTAAGCAGGAGATGGCAATCTTTATCTCCTAAATCTTACAAGGTGGTTGATTTATGATTGTCTCTTGCTTTTTTTTCTTTTTGGTACCGGGGATTGAACTCAGGGGCACTCGACCACTGAGCCACCTCCCCAGCCATATTTTGTATTTTATTTAGAGACAGAGTCTCATTGAGTTGCTTAGGGCCTCTCTGAGTTGCTGAGGCTGGCTCTGAACTCACAATCCTCCCACGCCACTGGGATTATAGCCCTGTGCCACCACGCCTGGCTCTTGATTGATTGATTGATTGATTTTCGGCTTCTTTTTATTATTGGAAGAGTAAATATCAGGAAAACAAGCCAGTAGTGGAAATTTGGTTTAAATTGATGAGAACAGTTGTTGAGGCTCAGCAGGGTGTGGATCCTGGGCTGTCTGCGGAGAAGGTCTCCATGATGCTGAGGAGGTTGGGTCACGAGATGCTGCAGAAATACTTCGGGGAAACCAGGGCTTTCCCATTAGCTCCGTGTGTCCTTCCCTGCCCCTCCAGGCCACCCAGAGTCCTTTCGGTCCCCCAAGGCTCTCTAGTACTAGAGCCAGCAGATGAATGTGTGTGCTTCATGGGGTGTCCCCCACTGCTCTTGCTCACTCTGCCCCATACATGGAGATCCCGACAGATGCCCTGACTGCAAATGTTCTTGCATTTGATACCCGCTGGCTCACTGGCTGGGAAACTCGACATGGTGTGTGTGTGTGTGTGTGTGTGTGTGTGTGTGTATGGAATGTGCACAGGGAGGCTCTGAGCCTGTGGGCTTCTTCTCTTCAGGGACCTTGATCGGAATCAGATTCAGTTGATCCAGGGCCTCACGTTCCAGGGCCTGGACAGCTTAGAGGTGCTGAAGCTCCAGAGAAACAACATCAGCAAGCTGACTGATGGTGCTTTCTGGGGGTTGTCCAATATGCATGTGCTGTAAGTGTGGGCGGGCCCTGGCAGGGCTCCAGCCCAAGGGTGAGGCCGTGGCCTCTGCACCCTGCCTCTGTGGGGAGTGGGGCAGCCTGTGTGTGTCCATTCAGCTGAGCACTAGGTGGAGAGCAGGCCACCTTTCCTTTTTCTTTCTTTTTTGTTTTTTTTTTTCTTTTGGTACCAGGGATTGTACTTGACCCCTGATCCCCATCCCCAGCCCTATTTTGTATTTTATTTAGAGACAGGGTCTCACTGAGTAGCTGAGCGCATCACTTTTGCTGAGGCTGGCTTTGAACTCATTATCCTCCTGCCTCAGCCTCCTGAGCTGCCTCGATGACAGTCTTGCACCACCACGCCCAGAAGGCCACCTATCCTTTGAGCCTTGCTGTGGTCCCAACTCAGTGTTTCTGCAGACTCAACCAAATCTGTTCGTGTTTCCATAGCAGAGTAGGAACATCTCTTGGAGGAGGTTTTTGTGAATCAGGTCAGGTGTTGCAGGAAGGAGCCCCATTCCTGGGCCTCCTCCCACCCCCTACTTCCTCGCTGTGGAACAGATCCTTCCCCACATCCTCTCCACTCTCACACTCCCCAGGAAGCTCCTTCCCTCCCCATTTTGGGTTTGACAGTCTTCCTTGATGTGCAGGTGGACCCAAAATGTATAGTTCATCACAGGAGATTTATTTCTGTCTTGTGAGCTCATCAAGGCACTTGGTGCAGATGTGCAGCTTTTATCAAGAGAACGTTATCTTCGGCCAGATGTGTCCAATATCAGAGCCGAGGCCTGCCAGAAACAAAGGCAACATAAAAAAAAGGCAGAGGAAAGCAAACTGCTGTCGTTCAACATTTAAATTTGTTTATTTTTCATCAGAGGTAATGCCTCTGCGTGAATGAATCAGATAGTAAAGGAAAGCAGCTGCTGCCCACCCATTGTCTGTCCCCTCCCTCTGGCTCCCTCCCCATCCCCGTTCTTCTCTCAGGAGACAGTTGGGTCTCAGCAGTTCCTCTTGGTTTTCCTGTTTGCAGTTGGTTACTTCCAAGCTGACACACCTGCACCAGTATCTTTACCCACTTCTTTCCTTCACTACTTGTCTTTATAACTGAAACCAAGCCCAGAAGCTTAGGTCCAGGCCCCACAGTGTACTGTGCAGAAGCATCTCTGCTTTGCATGACCAGGATGCCAGTGGCTTCTCCTCCTTTGCCACTTCAGCTGGGCTGGAGCTCTGTGGTGCATATTCCAGAACACTCTTCCTTCCTCAAGCCTGTCATTTAGAATCTGAAGTTCTAAGTTGATGATGGTCTGAGGATGAAGAGAATTTTCAGAAGAAAACAGTGTGAGGCTCTACCATTTCGTTTTTATGTGAAACAAATTTATACAAATTAGGGCCGGTGATGGTGGTGTGTGCCTGTAATCCCAGTGGCTCAGGAGGCTGAGGCAGGAGGATTGCAAGTTTGAGGCCAGCCTCAGCAACTTATCAAGGTCCTCTCCAGCGAGACCCTGTCTCTAAATCAAATATAAAAAAGGGTGGGGGTGTGGCTCAATGGTTAAGCACCCCTGACTTCAATCCCTGGTACCAAAAAAAAAAAAAAAAAAAGAGCAAAATGTGCATCGGTAACTTCCATGAGAGAAACCAGGTGTCTGGGCAGAGTTGTCATTGGTGAGGATTCTGAGAAGTGAGGGAATGGCACATGGATGCTCTTCATTCAATGGGGTCATATCCCAAGAAGCCCACTGTGAGCTGAGGATGTCATAAGTTGAAAATACACTTAATTTCTACTCCCCAGGGCATCCTAGCTTGCAGCACAACACATGGTAGAGTGTTGAGAAAGGACTGTACCAAGTAGGAAAGATCTAGATTCAGAATTCCAAGTGGAGTTTCTGCAGAATGTGTGCTAGTCTCACACCTTCATAGAGTGTGGACATCACAAGTTGGAATATTGTAAGTCAGGGACCTACTGTGCATACTTAATGAGTTTGTTGGGAGCCAGATCCTCACACTGCCCACAACCCCGATGTACATTCTCTATTCCCTCTCCATACAGCGCCACGAGGTGGATTCTTCTGGATGTTTCCATTTCAAAGGTGTTCAGACTCATTAAGCCATCAAAATGGCAAAATCAAGATTTAAATCTTGTAGTCATGGAGCCAGGAGTAGTGGCACACACCTGTAATCCCAGCTGCTCAGGAGGCTGAGGGAGGAGGATCATGAGTTCAAAGCCAGCCTCAGCAACTTAGCAAGGCCCTAAGCAACTCAGTGAGACCCTGTCTCTAAATAAAAAAAATATAAATAGGGCTGGGGCTGGGGCTCAGTGGTTAAGCACTCCTGGGTTCAATCCCCAGTACCAGAAAAACAAAAATCATACAGTCATTGGACCCCAGAGCTAATGCCATGTCTCCTGGCACAGTAGATTTTATCAGTTGGATGAGGATAAGGGCTGCCTCCCTTTTCCCCTTCTCTCTCTCTGTTCCTCTCCTGGCTTTGCCCTTGCTGAGAGCTCCTCTGCCCACTCATCTGTCTGGTTCACTTTGACTCAGCTAAAAGTGACTTATGGCTAATGTCCCCTGCCCTTCCGGAACTTTCTGAGTGTGTCTTGGCCTTCAGACCCTCCCCTGGGGTCTGCCCATCTTCTCTCCATCATGTGTGTGCACACCAGGGGGTCTCCAAGCTTCCCATGTGCTCTTACATCCTCAGTGTGACCGCCATGTCTAATCGGAGCACTGACCAGGCACACTCTGGGTATTGGGTAAAGGTTGGACCCCTTGACCCTGGGTGCTGTCATTGCAGACACCTCGAGCACAACAGCCTGGTGGAAGTAAATAGCGGCTCCCTCTTTGGCCTCATGGCCCTGCACCAGCTGCACCTCAGCCACAACTCCATCTCGTGCATCCTCCACGGCAGCTGGAACTTCTGTCAGAAGCTGCATGAGTTTTAAGTGCCCTCGGCTTTGGTCTGTGGAGGCAGATCCTCCAGAGCCCAGAGAGCAGTGGACTAGAAAGGGGTGCAGGCCTCGGGGGCAAAAGCAGCTCAGAGGCAGGCCTGCCAGTGGCCCTGTTCTGGCAGAAAGAAGGATAGATGTCCAGGCCAGCCAGGCCCAAAGCAGGACTGTCAGGGCTTTGAGCTCCAGGCCCTTCCTACCTCCTAATTTTGGATTAATAGAGGTGTATCCTGTCTGTCCCCATGAGGAGCCTCTGTCCCCAGGGATTTCTTGGGTATGGAAAAAGCTCCTGAAGTCAAGGAGCTTCTGTCTGGGAAGGGCAACCTAAAGAACCCTTCTCACTGTACCTTAGGCCTCTGGGCCATGGTGTGGCACACCTGTAATGCCAGTGACCTGGGAGGCCAAGGCAGGAGTATCACAAGTTTGAGGCCAGCCTCGGTAAACTAGTGGGACCTTTCTCAAAAAAAAAAAAAAAAGAAGAAGCTGGCAATGTGGCTCAGTGGTAGAGCATCCCTGGGTCCAAGCCCCAGTATCAGAGAGAGAGAGAGAGAGAGAGAGAGAGAGAGAGAGAGAGAGAGAGAGAGAGAGAGACAGTGTGTTTGAACCACACTGGGAGCATGAACAGAGCAATGGCGACCCGCTGACTGTGGAAAAATTTGTGTTTCCTCAGCGCTTGTATCTCTGTCAGCTTCCCCAGGGACCTGGCTCTTCTAGTTACCTGTCGTGCCTGGTGGAGGAGGTGGATGTGAATGGAGGCTCACCCCACCCCCCTACCCCACCCCGCATCCCTTTGGAAGATCCCCAGGTGAGACACCCAGGCTGGGCCTGAGGGCACCTGAGCTCACTGTTGCCCAAGCTGAGAGCCACAGTGGTGACCCCTGGAGAGGGAACCTGGGTCCCCTCTCTATCCTGCATGCACAGCCAGAGATGCATAGCCAAGGGTTGGAGAATGTGGCCATGTTCCCGTGTCTGCACCAGTTTCTAGATCTCTGCTTTTGTTGGGGGAACAGGTCCTTGCCAGGTGGAAATTTTCAGTTTTATAATGCTCTAGTTTAGTCCTGTTGGGTTTCTGTATTTTTCAGGAGAGTTTGGGAGGGTTTTCTCCTTTCCCACTTGTTGTAGGCTTGGCCTATAAAAATTGTCACTTAATGTGAGCAAGCGTTAAGGGTGCCAGGCACACTTGCGGGGGCCTTGGAACTTCATGCTGCGCTCACTGCCAGAGTCCTTACCCGGTCCCTCCCGTTGTGTGTCTCTCGCATCAAGGGCTCACATGCATCCCTCCGGCGACCTGGTGTTTTGGTCTCTGTGGGTCAGTGGTTAGACTGTGTGCCATGCAGCAGCCTGCCTCTCCCTCCTGCTCACTGCCCTTGGACTTGGGGTGTTAGATTCACCCTCCTGGTGCTTTAGGGTGCTGCTTCGTCTCTCTTGTGGTATCCGATGACAAGCTCTTTGCTCAGGCAGGGACCACATGAGGGAACTCCAGGGACGCGTGGTTCTCTGTTGTCCTAGGCCAGGAGCCCTGGGGAAGCAGGGCAGGTGTTGAGTCCCACAGTCCTGAACCTGTCTATTTCCTAGGGTGAGGAGCCACCATCCTGCTACTCGGCAGAGGGTGTGTGACCTCCTGGGAGAAGCTGTGCTCCAGAGACTTGATGGGGCTTTGAGTTCCCTGCTCCCCTTTCTGGCTGTGGACCGCTGTCTACTGTGCCCTTTAGAGGGGCCAGGGGTCACTGATGCGTGCCTTGACCAGTTCTAGACGCATAATCTGCTCTAATGCCATCCATTTCCCTGCAAATTCTATGATTTTGACATTTTTTAATGCAGAGTAATACTCCATTGTGTATAAATGCCACATTTTTTTTATCCATTCATCTATTGAAGGGCATCTAGGTTGGTTCCACAGTCTTGCTATTGTGAATTGTGCTGCTATGCACATTGATGTAGCAGTGTCCCTGTAGCATGCTCTTTTTAGGTCTTTAGGGAATAGACTGAGAAGGGGAATAGCTGGGTCAAATGGTGGTTCCATTCCCAGCTTTCCAAGAAATCTCCATACTGCTTTCCAAATTGGCCACACCAATTTGCAGTCCCACCAGCAATGTACAAGTGTACCCTTTTCCCCACATCCTCGCCAGCACTTGTTGTTGTTTGACTTCATAATGGCTGCCAATCTTACTGGAGTGAGATGGTATCTTAGGGTGGTTTTGATTTGCATTTCTCTGACTGCTAGAGATGGTGAGCATTTTTTCATGTACTTGTTGATTGATTGTATGTCCTCCTCTGAGAAGTGTCTGTTCAGTTCCTTGGCCCATTTGTTGATTGGGTTATTTGTTATCTTATTGTCTAATTTTTTTTAGTTCTTTGTATACTCTGGATATTAGGGCTCTATCTGAAGTGTGAGGAGTAAAGATTTTTTCCCAGGGTGTAGGCTCCCTATTTACCTCACTTATTGTTTCTTTTGCTGAGAAAAAACTTTTTAGTTTGAGTAAGTCCCATTTGTTGATTCTAATTATTAACTCTTGTGCTATGGGTGTCCTATTAAGGAATTTGGAGCCCGACCACACAGTATGTAGATCGTAGCCAACTTTTTCTGCTATCAGACGCCATGTCTCTGATTTGATATCAAGTTCCTTGATCCATTTTGAGTTAACTTTTGTGCATGGCGAGAGAAAGGGATTCAGTTTCATTTTGTTGCATATGGATTTCCAGTTTTCCCAGCACCATTTGTTGAACATGCTATCCTTCCTCCATTGCATGCTTTTAGCCACTTTATCAAATATAAGATAGTTGTAGTTTTGTGGATTGGTTTCTGTGTCCTCTCTTCTGTACCATTGGTCTACCCGCCTGTTTTGGTACCAGTACCATGCTGTTTTTGTTACTATTGCTCTGTAGTATAGTTTGAAGTCTGGTATCGCTATACCGCCTGATTCACACTTCCTGCTTAGCATTGTTTTTGCTATTCTGGGTCTTTTATTTTTCCATATGAATTTCATGATTGCTTTCTCTATTTCTACAAGAAATGCCGTTGGGATTTTGATTGGCATTGCATTAAACCTATAGAGAACTTTTGGTAATATCACCATTTTGATGATGTTAGTTCTGCCTATCCATGAACAGGGTATATTTTTCCATCTTCTAAGATCTTCTTCTATTTGTCTCTTTAGGGTTCTGTAGTTTTCATTGTATAAGTCTTTCACCTCTTTTGTTAGGTTGATTCCCAAGTATTTTTTTTTTTTGAGGATATTGTGAATGGAGTGGTTGTCCTCATTTCCATTTCAGAGGATTTGTCACTGATATACAGGAATGCCTTTGATTTATGCATGTTGATTTTATATCCTGCCACTTTGTTGAATTCATTTATTAGCTCTAATAGTTTCTTTGTAGACCCTTTTGGGTCTGCTAGGTATAGAATCATGTTATCTGCAAATAGTGATAATTTAAGTTCTTCTTTTCCTATTTTTATGCCTTTAATTTCTTTCATCTGTCTAATTGCTCTGGCCAGTGTTTTGAGAACTATGTTGAACAGAAGTGGTGAGAGAGGGCATCCCTGTCTTGTTCCAGATTTTAGGGGGAATGCCTTCAATTTTTCTCATTCAGAATGATGCTAGCCTGAGGCTTAGCATAGACTGCTCTTACAATATTGAGGTATGTTCCTGTTTTCCCTAGTTTTCTAGAGTTTTGAACATAAAGGGATGCTGTACTTTGTCGAATGCTTTTTCCGCATCCATCAAGATGATCATATGGTTCTTATTTTTAAGTCTATTGATGTGGTGAATAATATTTATTGATTTCCATATATTGAACCAGCCTTGCATCCCAGGGATGAATCCTACTTGATCATGGTGCACAATTTTTTTGATATGTTTTTGTATCCGATTCGCCAGAATTTTATTGAGGATTTTTGCATCTAGGTTCATTAGAGATATTGGTCTGTATTTTTCTTTCTTTGAAGTGTCTTTGTCTGGTTTAGGAATCAGGGTGATGTTGGCCTCATAGAATGAATTTGGAAGTTCTCCCTCTTTTTCTATTTCCCGAAGTAGCTTGAAAAGTATTGGTATTAGTTCCTCTTTAAAGGTTTTGTAAAACTCTGCTGTATACCCATCCGGTCCTGGGCTTTTCTTAGTTGGTAGTCTTTTGATGGTTTCTTCTATTTCCTCAATTGATATTGGTCTGTTTAGGTTGTCTATATCCTCCTGACTCAATCTGGGCAGATCATATGACTTAAGAAATTTATCGATGCCTTCACTATCTTCTATTTTACTGGAGTATAAGGATTCAAAATAATTTCTGATTATCTTCTGTATTTCTGAAGTGTCTGTTGTGATATTGCTTTTTTCATCCCGTATGTTAGTAATTTGAGTTCTCTCTCTTCTTCTCTTCATTAGCATGGCTAAGGGTCTGTCGATTTTATTTATTTATTCAGAGAACCAACTTTTAGTTTTGTCAATTTTTTCAATTGTTTCTTTTGTTTCGATTCCTTTAATTTCAGCTCTGATTTTAATTATTTCTTGCCTTCTACTTCTTTTGCTGTTGTTTTGCTCTTCTTTTTCTAGGATTTTGAGATGAAGTATGAGATCATTTATTTGTTGGTTTTTTTTTCTTTTTTTAAGGAATGAACTCCAAGCAATGAATTTTCCTCTTAGAACTGCTTTCAATGTGTCCCATAGATTCCGATATGTTGTGTCTGTGTTTTCATTTATCTCTAAGAAGTTTTTAATTTCCTCCTTGATGTCTTCTATAACCCATTGATTATTCAGTAACCTATTTTTCATTCTCCAAGTGATGCATGATTTTTCCTTCCTTCTTTTATCATTGATTTTCAGTTTCATTCCATTATGATCAGATAAGATGCATGGTATTATCTCTACTCCTTTATATTGTCTAAGAGTTTCCCTGTGACATAATATATGATCTTTTTTGAGAAGGATCCATGTGCTGCTGAGAAAAAAGTGTAACTGCTTGATGTTGGGTGGTATATTCTATATATATGTCAATTAAGTCTAGGTTATTAATTGTGTTATTGAGTTCTATAGTTTCCTTATTCAACTTTTGTTTGGAAGATCTGTCCAGTGGCGAGAGTGGTGTGTTGAAGTCTCCCATGATTATTGTATGGTGGTCTATTAGACTCTTGAACTTGAGAAGAGTTTGTTTGATGAACATAGCTTCACCATTGTTTGTCTCTAAATTCCCGCCATGAACTAAGGCACCAGAACTATTCCTGACCCCCCTCCAAGGAAACAGCATCATGATAGGAAAATAATATTGTCAAAATTATATAATTCTGTTGTTAACCATTGTTTTGTCCTCAACTGTTACCTGATAAATGTTACTTCCACAAAATATGTGAATTTTCTGCTTCTGAGAGGCAATGTGAAAGAGGAAGTATTACTTTTATGTACAAAGTTATTTATTTATATAAATTTTCTTACAATATACATTGAAAACATAAAATATTGAAGTGTCTAACAAAAGGCATTGAAGTGTCTTTAATAAAGATTCATTTGTAAGTGTTGAGTGTATGGCAGGAATGAAAGTTGGGATATATGGTGTCCTTAGGGAGACAACAAATGGCCTCTTTTGGCTAGAAAAAAATATGTGCAAAGCAGGTTTGCAGGTTAGAACCATGCAGCTTATTCAGCAAATATTTATTAAGCATTTGCTAGACACTGAAGCCTAGGATACCATGGTAAGCATGATAGGAAAGTTCTCTTACAGAACCTGTTAGTCTATTAGGGCAGGGATATTAGTTAAGAGCTATGATAAGGACCACATGGTAAAATCTAGATCAAGTTTCAAGATAAATTTTCTTTGAGGAAATTCTGTTTAAGCTGAAACCTGATGGTTGAATACACATCAGCTAAGCACTGCTTGGAAAACTGTCTGCCTTCTCTAATCGTCTAATGTCCAAATCCTGTTAACCAAATTATGCATTATGTGTTCAGTAGTCAATACAAATGAGTTACTGGTACTCTAAGCAATTGAAATTGGCATGAAAAAGAAGTATATTTTCCATTCCTGGTCTAGAAGATACCATGCCAAATATAGCATGACATTTCTTCATTTTTAAATGCAAAAAATAATGATTTTAAACATCTTACAAACAGCAATTTGTGAAAGTCAACAACAAATTCTTCACTCAAGCTTAACCAAATTTTGATAGAGTAAGTTCAGTTTTTAACATAATATATGTCACTTGGATGGTAAAATAGCATCCAATTATATGTTCAGTATCTGATGAGAGTCCAGAGGAAGGATGCTATATATTTTAAGTTGTGGGTTTCTTTAGCAAGGTTTGCCAACTGGAGTATATAATAAAATATATAATGAGATAAGCCTAATGGATTTACAGGAAAAGTAGAATTGATGAAGAGGTCTAGGCTCAATAGAAAAAAGATGAAAGGTCAGAGAATTGCTGATAGAGTGTGTAAAAAGGGAGATGCCCAAAAACTGAAGAGAAGAGAATGAGTGACAAACATCACCAAGGAAAGTGGGTGAGGAATGAGGTACTGAAATATAAAGCATCAGAAAAAGGATAGTTTTGGGGATGGCAAGTTTTAGGGTATGGCCATGGGAGTAGATAGATGAAAGAAATGGAGAAAAGCAAGTAACTGTGAGGCTATGATGTTGATTGTATCTTGACATGGGTGGAAGATGGTGAGGTTTAGTGGTGCTGTCAAAGCTTTAAGTCAAGTGTGAATATTTTCAAAAATCTGAAAATTACCCCAGTTGGGGATCAAATGGGAAGTAAATCTCAGTAACAGGGTATATGCAAGAATCTGACTTAATAATCATCCTACAATCCCCTATAGAAGGAGGAACAAGGAATTGCTTAGAAGTGATGGAATGCAGACAGGATGCAGCTCTGGCTTCATCAAAAAGAGGTGGCCATACTTCAGGCAAGGACTTGTGAGCCTGGGGTGGACAGATTGAGTATGAGGTGGAGTTCGGTGGAATAAAATGGGAAGAAATAGCTAGGGGCTCAAAAGAACAAAGATTTGGAAACCCAAGGCCTTGTTTGAGAATAATAGAAATGGAAAAGGAACTGCACAGGCTCAGGCTAATGAAAAGGTGATGAAAGCCAGGGATAAAGGTCTTGATGGTAGTTGATTTTCAAACTCTTTCTAGAGCTTGAATGTTAAAATGTTTCCCTATTGATGCAGACAGGAGTACTCAGCTCTATAAGCCAGACAATAATCTCTGCCCCGTGCCTGACTTTCTGCCTTAAAATATGAGGCCTCTTAGGAGGGAAGTAGGCATAGCCAGGTAAGAGTCATGGTGACACATTTAGAGTTCTTCTGTTTTCATACAAACAGATTTGCACACAAAGGAGTGCCATCTTATATAGGGACTGCCAGGTAGAATCATCTTGGGCATTAACTGGATAAGTTGACATTAATAGGTGTTAGTCAGCTTTCCAAAGCTTTGACCAAGTAACTGAGATAATATTCATTAATAAGGAAAGGTTCATTTGGCTCACAGTTTCAGATGGTTGCATGGCCCCATGGCCTTTGGGCCTGAGGTGAGGCAGTCCATCATGGTGGGAATATGCAGCACTCCTGCACGTTTGCCAGAGAACCAAGAGAGACAAGAAAGGTCTGGGATCTCAATATCCCCTCCAAGGGCATTGCTCCAATGACCTAACTTCCCTCCAATAGGCCCCACCTCCTAAAGGGTCCACCATCTCCCTGAAACACTAAAGGCTGATAACCAATTCTTTAAGACATAGGATTTTGGTGGACATTTATCCAAGTGATAGCCATGGGTTTACTTGTGTTAGGATTCAGGGTTGATCCCATTCTTAGCATGGATCTGAGGTGAATTCCAAATTGACCAGAAGTGGTAAATGGAGAGTTGGAAGAATGTAGAAAGAAAAGATAAATTGTCTTGCAGTTTGTCCTGTACACAGACAACTCAAATTCTATATAACCATGAGAAGCCACAATACTGAAATCAGATCCCTATCACTTTTGCCAAGAATTTATGAAATTTTTCAAAATCTTGCTCCCTTGAACTGCATGACCAGAAAAAAAATTGAGGCAGCATGTCAAAGAGTGGCACAGATCAATATAATTGTGGCTATGAACACATTGACAATCTAAGTCATTTAGGTGCAAGTCCTTAAAATATAATTGCAAAACAGTGTATGAATTTTAGAGACAGTCTATTTTACATACTGAAGAAGAACAAGTTTATTCTCTCCCCAGAGAGAGAAGTTTGAAGCAGAAACAATTTACCTCTTTCCCCTATCTGCTTTGGACAAAAATCTGCAGAGACTGATGATGAATGCTGAGGATGGGAGCCTTGTTCTAACCAGATGAGGACACATGCATCTTAAATGTTTCCCACAGGCACAGTGGCAGGCCCTAAAGATAGGTATCCTGGATGTATCCTCAGTGTCCAGAGTATCTTTCAGAGCATGGAATCTTTCAGAGTACAACAAACCAAACAAACACCATCACCATGTTCAAGAAAAGAAAAGAAGGGTAACTTGGAAAATGCTTAGATCACAAGTGACCTTTTAAACCCAATAAAAGATGAATGTGCTATATAAAGACTCAGTAATAACAATGCAAACAGCAACCAAATGTTATCTTCTGGAGGACAATGGCATCATGACATTAATAATATACTAACAGGCTGGGAACATAGGTCAGCTTTTCTTTGTGTGGAGTGATTTTCTCTTGGCTTTTAATGATGTGAGATAAGCTCATAATTTTGTTTCTCAATGGTAGATTTTGCTCCCAAATTAGTTATGTAACTTGATGCTCTATTCAGGTACCAGTATTTTTCAACTAACACTTTACGCAAAAGGAAAGTGAAATGAACTATACACTTCCAAGTTCGTTATATTTTCCCATTTGGGGATATACTTCTATTTCTCAGAACATATCTCAATTGTTAAACAGCACATGCCTAATCACATTAATGAAGGTATGTATTTTAATATATATTTATAATTGTGGATTTCACTTCATTTACAGTAGCTATGTATTAGTACTGAATTTATTTCCAAATGGTTTCTAATCAGTCAAATGACTCCCTTAAAAATTCCAACTCATAACACAAATATTGTAACATTCTAAATTTCCTAGACTCAGAGTATTTAGATAAAGAATCATCTTTGACCAAGTCTGTTGGAGGCCATATATATAATATATAATTATATATAAATATATATTTGTTCTAATCATTAAGGCAGAGAGGACACTCTTTCAGGAACCCCTTGGGTGGAATACCCCCACCCCCACCCCCACCACAAGAATGCCTGGATCATGCTGTCCTAACTCACAGCCTTAGGATCAAAGAGCCTCCTAGAGATGGGCGTCGCCTTCCAAAGGCCAAATAACCTGTTTATTGTGGCATCCCTGCCACCCTGAGAAGCAAGCACCAAGAAAAGACTCCTCCCACATGGAAACCTTATACATACTGATCCCCTCTGATCTGTACCACTATAAATAAAGCAGGCACAGGCTTCTTCTTTGTTAGAAGCTAGACCCTTCTAGTAGGCTCAACTGGCCATGCCCCTACTTTAAATATATTCCTGTCTGTTTTTCTTTAATTTCTTGATATATTAGTTTCATATCTTATTTCACAGCCATCACATCACTACTAGGGGTACCCACCCTCTCGCCCACACAGGACATGAGCGAAACAAGTCTACACAAATTTCAAATAGAAGGAAGCCTAATAGAGGCTTCCTTCAACCATCTGGGTTTAAGATATCAAAAGAAAATTGTAGAGAGCTGGGATTGTGGCTCAGGGGTAGAGCGCTCACCTAGCATGATTAAGGCCCTGGGTTTGATCCTCAGCACAACATAAAATAAATAAATAAAATAAAGGTAGTGTGTCCAACTACAACTAAAAAACTTGAAGAAGAAGAAGAAGAAGAAGAAGAAGAAGAAGAAGAAGAAGAAGAAGAAGGAAGGAAGGAAGGAAGGAAGGAAGGAAGGAAGGAAGGAAGGAAGGAAGGAAAACTGTAGAAGTTGTAAAGGAAGAACACCATTGCTGGCTCATACAAAATTTTCCTACAGTCCCATATTAATCTTTGTGGAGTTCCACTAAGGAATATTAAGGGCCAAATTGAAAAAAGCAGAATCTGCAACCAAACCCAAAGGGTGGGATATAAGCTAAAGGAGATGTAAAGTCTAGAAAGGATTAGCTACTGAGCACCAGGAATGTGATAATGAGCAAAGTTCATTTGAATCCAGCAAGTTCATGTGCTACAAGCAGAGTGGAAGGCAACTTGGCTTTTCATTTTCCTTTAATGTAGACTCTTACTGTATTGCATGGTATGTTGGCATGATATGTTGGCCTATTTTAAAAATTAGACACCAAAGAATTTGAGTATTATTCTGTTAAAATTGGAGTGCACACAGAAAAGGGTGTTTGAGCAGGAGAAATAAGATGAAAATTTCAGGACTCTTTATCTGGCAATAAGGCATAGGCTCAGCTTCAGGGCAACTTTGAACAGTTAAAGGCAATATTCAAGAGAGAAGCAGTGAAAGCCTGACTTGAATAAATTGAATAAATAAGTATTGAAATGGAAAAATAAATTGATCTTGGAAGAAGAATTGGAATAAATTAGCAGCTTGTTAGAAATAAGCGATTTCTGATTAGTTAATTAACTATTTGGTAATTCTTAAAGACACATTCAATAATTATGAAATATATGTCAAACACTTTTTAACCTAACTGCTGAATTTCCTACCTGGGGCCCAAAGTCAATTTAATGATATTGAACTCACCAGGAGGTGAGTACGCCTCATGCACAAGCATCAATCAAACACTAAATATGTAGAGATTTACAGAGAATAATAATCAACAAAATGTGCATTATTAACTCAGCCAAGTATGTATATAGTGTTTCTTCTTTCCTCTGCTGCTATGTATTTGGTTTGTGATTCTTTGTGACATCTATTGGAATGCCTGGACAAGACCAAGCTTTCCCTTCAGATTGTCCAACATTCTTGATACCTGACTCTGGTATACAGGTTCTGGTCTTCAGAGCTGTGCAGTTTCTCATTGATCTCAGCAGTAGCTGCTCAAACTTAACACATCACACCTTTGCTGATTTCTGATGTGAGCAAATGGATCTTAATTCCTTTTTCTCACCATTGCTGTCTTCCCCCTACCCTATCACTCTCCATGACTTTCTAAAGCATAGACTCACTTCCATTACCATATTTTTTAGAAAGAAAGAGAGAGAGAGAGAGAGAGAGAATTTTTTATATTTATTTTTTACTTTTCGGAAGACACAGCATCTTTGTATGTGGTGCTGAGGATTGAACCCGGGCTGCACGCATGCCAGGCGAGCGCGCTACTGCTTGAGCCACATCCCCAGCCCACCATTACCATTTTTTGAGACCTTTGCTCCCATTTAAAATCCCAAAGAGTTTTCTGCCCCATCACCTCCATTCCCAATTCTTCCTCATGTATATATTCTTGTCCTACACTCAGACAGGACAATGTTGCCCTTATCTACAAAAATTTACCAAACATCATTTGGTTTGGGACTTGGAATGCTCATTTAAATCAATTAAAAACATTTCCTGTTTCCTAGTGAAGTGAAATTTAAATTCCAGGTTACTTGGGGGGGGGGAATTTAAGGAGCTGGCTCTCCCCCAGCACTGGGATCATGGCAGGAGATCTCAGGTAGCTCCCTGCAGTTGTTTTGGCTCTTCTGTTGGATGGCCATGTCATTGATAGATGGTGCCTTGAAGGTTGTGTATGCATTGTGTTGTTGTAAATGTCCTGGGCACTAAACCATGAGTGGGCTTCACTTTTATTCTATTCATTTCGGAATGGACAAGACATTATTTTCTGTTTCTCAAAACAATACTGCCGACCTCTGAAACTAATTGGAAAGTGAGATTTGGGCCTTTTAGATCTGCACTGTGAGGAAATATAACCACAGGGTTCCTAAGAGGCCACATTACAAATTCATCCATTCACAAAAGGCATCACCCGATTCTTCCTAGCTTTATTTGACTTTTTGAACTGTAGAATATTTTGTTTCCTGGCTGAATGGAAAAATGAGACCAAAAGAAATGCACAAATAAAGACTTCTTAGTAGAAATCACTTTGTATTGAACTATGATTCCTCATGGTCCTGAGCAAACAGCCACCTGTCTCAGAGAAGAGACTGAATTCTTCTCTAATGGAACTTAGCTGGAGCAGCCTAAAGCTATGACTTGAACAACAGTCTGTTTGTCTCCCTTATTCCTTCCTAAGGGTGGTCTGGGATGAACTGTGCTTTCAAGCGATGTTAGTTTCTAGCATGACAAAGCCCAGGTCCCTTCATTTAAAATGCTTTCTGAACACTATTTTACATAAGACCTTCTGAATTATTTGAAAAATGTTGGCCATAGCAGAACTAGGCATGGTTTAATTTTACCTTCAGATGCTTCAGAGCAGAGTGGAGAAACCTTCAGATTCAGCTCCATTGTTTATAGCAGGGATGCTTCCTCTTGTTTATTTTGGGAAGTGTGGGCCAGGCTATTTCAGAGGTTCTCCTGAAATCCTTCTTCCTTTATATTTCTATATTGAATGTTCTGTTTCTGCACCTATATTTTTGGTGAAAATTGTCAGAATCAAAATGCAGCCACTTGCTGGTTGCAGTGGTGCACACCTGCAATCCCAGAATTTTGGGAGGCTAAGGCAGGAGGATCACAAGTGCAAGGCCAGCCTGAGCAACTTTACAAGGCCCTAAACAACTTAGTGAGACTCTGTATCAAAGTTAGAAAAAAAGATAAGGGGGATGGGGATGTGGTTCAGTGGTTAATTACTTCTGGGTTCAATCCCTGGTACAAAAAATAAAAAATAAAAAAGCCTCCCATGATAATTTCCTTACCATTTCACAGCTTTCACCAACCATGATATTGCAAAGCCAAAGGCATTAATTTAGTCTTTTATTTAAAAACACCATATCTCACTTAACTACCAGCTAAAAATTCACTCCAAGATTCTGTGACTTTTATTGCCTTGCTTTTCAGCTATTTCTCATTAAATTTCTGTTGCCAGAGGAGTTAAATATCCTGGATACCAAACCATTTATCCTTCTCTCTGCACTCTACTTTCCACCAGCAGTGGAGTCTATCATTTTATTTAATTTCCCAGCAAGCAAATGCAGAGTTATTTCTGATTCTCTGCAGTTCACAAATTTTTGATCATACCCAACTTTAAATCCTCTTTCTTTCTTCCTTCTTTTTTCTTTGTTTTATGGATCCTAACTTTATTAATTCTGTTGTTCTGACTGTTATTTTCTTTGTATGAGTCCTTAGGCTACTATGAGCCAATAGCAGGACAAATCTTCAAACAAAATCCTTCCCCATTATGTAAATAAAATGAATATCATTGAATTCATTATCTCATCTTTTTGATACATCACCTATAAAATAAAACTTTGTAGGTCGCTAAACCACACCATCAATTTCCTGTTCTGATCCTCTGCCCATACTGATTACCAAACATCTCTTCTTACCCAACTCAACCCATGCAGCAATTCTGCTCTTCCAGATACATGCATAGAAATGGTTTGAATAGAGTTCATGTCCATAAATAATTATATTTAGCATATACACAGAATTTTATGATTCCACCCTTACTTATGAATTAATTTGCTATAGTAGATTTAATAATTCCCATTACCAACATTTTATAGTTGGATAAAATAAAATACAGAGAATTACATTTCAAATTGCCCAAACTAGATTCTGCCTCTGTAAATACATTCATTTTTTTTTAAGTTCTGAAACATGCATTTTCCCTTGTCTGCTTTGAAAAGCAAATGCAGGCTTAACTTTTACCAATATACTCAATTTTAATTCCTTTACTTCAAATGACATTCAATTTTGGCAGATAAATATGACTTTCCAGTTATTTCAAAACATTAATTTAATTGCATGATTTCACAGCTGAAATCTATTGGAGTTCTTTGTTTTTCTAACTCAGGGAACATAAGTGCAGAGAGAGTTAAAATTACTTGTTAAGTTACACACTCTTAATAAAGTACATCTACTATGTTTTATAGGCTGAAACAATATTTAGGTATACAATTACCTTTTATTAGTTATTCTCACTTGGAGAAATTCTTATCAAATATTATCTACATCCTTCTTTATATGCTGCTTTTGAAATTATATTTGAGAAATTCTTATCAAATATTATCTACATCATTCTTTATATGCTGCTTTTGAAATTATATTTGTTATCTATACATTGTTTTACATATATGATATTATTATTTTTTGTTGTATCATGTATTGGATTTATATATTTGTGAATTGTAAAGACTCATAACACAAGATCTAAATTTTCAAAATTGTTCAAGATTCTTCTAATACTAAAACTTATCAGTAGACATAATTTAAACAAAGCATGTGTTTCTTAGATCAAAATATTTTCAAAGTCACCAGATTATATTTATCATAAAATGTTGAAAAGACATGGAAATACCAAATCAAAAGTTTAAGATCACCATCAATTCTTCCCTTCAAATAAAACCTTTATACAACTTTGGTTTTACTCAATGTTTTGCCTAGTAAAGAGCAGTTTTTTGCACATACTAAGAATCAATGGACATTAGAAAATGAATGAATGATGGATGTCAATCCATATGAATTCTAAACAAAAATTAGATCAATGTATATGTGTTTCTTTTTAACTTGTCATTTTTTCACTTAAATATCCCTAGCAATTACATGTATTCAGTATCTTCATGCAATACAATTTTTATAGCTGAATCATGTTCAAGTCATTCAATTGAATGAGTTACCTCATTTTAAATCTATGAAAAGAGATTAATATTTTTTGAATTAGTATGACATACCTCTCCCTGACATTGCCCTGCTTCAAGCCTCCACTGGATCTTTAAAAGTCCAGGATGCTCCACAATTGGAGATGATGTGCCCATCTGGCCCTATTGCCTCTTGACTTTGTCTGTTGACCCCAACGCAATTTCTTCCAGAGAAATTATGTACCATTTCCCAGGAGTGATACCATGCTCTCAATTTCTGGGCCCTAAAGCACCCTCCTCCTTTCACCAGGAATGCTAGTCCTACTCCTCGTCTGTAGCCTTCCAAATCCAAATCCAAGATTTTATTACTAAATCCTGTATCACAGTGATCCTCAGGAATCAGCATAAACCACACAGAACAAGAAGTTGAGTAGAGATGAGAAGAACTGAAGTTTTATGTCAATTCAGAAGAAAGAAAAGAACATTTTGGCTTGAGTGAGCAGCCAACCCTCTAGACAGGGTTATTTTCCTGTTGTCAGTGAACAAGAAAAAGCCATCAAAAGCAGCACCTTCTTTTCTTCTCTTCAGGAAACAGTGGCATTCAATTCTTCTCTTCTGGGGCCCTGAGTGATTGTAGAATGGATTGGTAGATAAGAAAACGATACTGATCCACTAGCTGCTGAAATGCTGTAGCCCCCAGTTCCAAGAAGTAAAAATGACCAATGGGAAAGTGAAGACAGTGGCTCTAGCCCTGCAGGAAGGTAAACAGAGATGCCTTCCAGGATTCTATGACTGGTCACTAAAAGATGAATGGAAAATAAACCCAAGTGCAGGATTTTGATGAGATACCTCATAGTAAGTGTATATAGAAAAACTGGTAAGCTTTGTGTGGGATAAAACAGTTAGCTAGATTTAACTTTCTCACGATGTGTGTGTGTGTGTGTGTGTGTGTACTTCAAAACATCACACCACACATAATAAATACATAGTTTTACATGTCAACTTAGAGTGTCATTAGGCTTGCTCTTGGTTTGGGTGTTTTTCTTCACATCTAGTTGGTTAATGTGATACCGGGCAAGAGTAATGTGAAAGAAAAGAAAATACTGTATTCAAAATACTTGCTTCTTTAACATTCAGGGAATGAGAAAGAAAGAGGGAAAGAAAGGAAGGAAAAGAAAAAGAAGAGTCCTATTTCTGCAATTCAACTCCCACACTGCTAGGCACATAATAAGCATTTAATATGTGAACATTCACTAAATTGATTATAAAACATAGTATTTAGCTTTTTTTAAGCTTTTCTTCATAAAAACCTAAGTACAACAGCTAAGCATGAAACTTTATGATCTCTTCAACTGCCTGGGCTTTAATATGAAGGGAGCCACTTAATTTCTACTTGGAGTTAAGAAAAGAGATAGATTCTTTCTAAAATGTCATGAAGGTGCACCCTACAAGCTCAGGATCTAGTTCTGGAGAGACATCATCCAGTTTTCTACCACACAGAGACACTGGGCCAGATCAAACGAATTTTACCAATCTGTACTCAGGGACAGAGTGTAAAGCAGAGTGGAGCAAGGTTGGGGATATGGGGGAGACTGGGGACAGGAGGTGGGATGGTTGGGGGGCTGGGAGGGGTTTCATCAGGACAGATAGGCCCATGGGGGCTGAGGTAGGGGAGGTTGTCCACTAAATGTAAACTTTTATGTTTCCATTTAACTCCAGTTTAGAAGTTACCCTTCTAAACCAAAGCAAAATGATTCTTTGAATATATAACACCAAACGGAAATATTGACTTCTGCTTTTTTTCATAAGGTCTCCCAAAATGTTCCCTTTCTTGTTATGTTGGACATTATGACCCAAGAGAAGCCATGCAAATCTTCAGGATGCCACCTGGTGTTCTTTGAACACATGATCTATTAAATTACCACTTAGAGACTGCTCTGTGTGTTCTATCTTGATTCACTTTATCTTTTTTTATAATTAATTTTTAATTTATATAAGACAGCGGAATGCATTACAATTCTTATTACACATATAGAGCACAGTTTTCATTTCTCTGATTGTATACAAAGCGTATTCACAGAAATTGGTGTCTTCATACATGTACTTTGCATAATAACATCCATCACATTCCATCATTGTTTCTAACCTCCTACTGCCTCCCTTCCCTTCCCACCCCTCTGCCCTATCTAGAATTCGTCTATTCCTCCCATGCTTCCTCTCCCTATCCCACTATGATTAGCCTCCTTATACCAGAGAAAACATTCAACATTTGGTTTCTTGGGATTGGCTAACTTCACTTAGCATAAACTTCTCTAACTCCATCCATTTACCTGAAAATTCCATGATTTTATTCTCTTTTATTGCTGAGTAATATTCCATTGTGCATGTATGCCACATTTTTTAATCCATTCATCTACTGAAGGGTATTTAATTTAGTTACACAGTTTAGCTATTGTGAATTGTGCTGCTGTAACATTGATGTGGCTGTGTCCCTTTAGTATGCTGTTTTTAAGTCCTTTGGGAATAGACTGAGGAGAGGGATAGCTGGGTCAAATTGTGGTTCCATTCCCAATTTTCCAAGAAATCTCCATACTACTTTCCGTATTGGCTGCACCAGTTTGCAGTCCCACCAGCAGTGTATGAGTGTATCATTTTTCCCTCATCCTCACCAACACTTATTGTTGTTTGTCTTCATAATAGCTGCCATTCTGACTGGAATGAGATGAAATCTAAGATTCGCTTTATCTTTATGAAAGCATTATTATTATCCATATTGCAGCAATGAGGAAACCAAGTCCCAGAGTGTTTGTTTCTCTGTTCCAAGGTTGGTTACCAGAATCTCTTGCTCCAAATTCTGTGCCCTTAAATAATTTACAGCCTCTCTCTGCACAAGAGTTCCAGGATTGAGACCTGGAAAAGGGAGGGCCAGATGAAGGCTCAGAGAATGCTTAGATGCTCTTAGAAACATCCCAGTCCTCTCTTCCTTTTATTTCACTCAACACTGTTCTCTGCATTCTGGCTGCCCACAACATTGTGTTCATTCTCTCTCTCTCTCTCTCTCTCTCTCTCTCTCTCTCTCTCTCTCTCTCTCTCTCTCTCAAATTATTAATTACTTAATTAAATCTTAATTAGGTATATATGATAGCAGAACACATTTTGATTCATTGTATATAATTGTGTCACAACTTTTCATTTCTCTGATTGTACACAATATAGCATTGCACCTTATATTCAGTCATACATGCACTTAGGGTTGTGATGTCCATCTCATTCCACCATCTTTCCTTCCCCCATACCCCCACCCTAACCCGCCTTCCCCTTTGCCCAAAGTTTCTCCATTTTTCCCATGCTCTCCCCCCATTATGCATCAGCATTCACTTATCAGAGAGAACATTCAGCCTTTGGTTTTTGGGGATTGGCTTACTTTGCTTACCATGATATTCTCCAACTCCATCCATTTACCTGCAAATGCCATAATTTTATTTTTTAATCTGAGTAATATTCCGATATATATATATATATATATACACACACACACCAAAGTTTCTTTATCCATTCATCTATTGAAGGGCATCTAGGTTAGTTTCATAGTTCAGCTACTGTGAATTTAGCTGCTGTAAACATTAATGTGGCCACGTTACCATAGTATGGTGTGTGCAAGTCCTTTGGGTATAAACCAAGGAGTGGGATACCTGGGTGAAATGGTGGTTCCATTCCAAGTTTTCTAAGGAATCTCCAAACTGCTTTCCAGTTTGGTTGCACCAATGTGCAGTCCCACGGGCAATGTATGAGTGTGTCTTTTCCTCCACATCCTCACCAACACTGTTGTTTGTATTCTTGATAACTGCCATTCTGACTGGCGCAAGATGGAATCTTAGAGTAGTTTTGATTTGCATTTCTCTAGTTGCTAGAGATGTTCAACTTTTTTTATATATTTATTGATCGATTATGCATCATCTTCTGAGAAGTGTCTGTTCAGCTCTTTAGCCCATTTATTGATTAGGTTGTTTGCTTTTTTGAGTTTTAATCCTGGAGATTAGTGCTCTATCAGACTTGCATGTGGCAAAAATTTGCTCCAAAAATGTAGAATCTCTCTTCACCTCGTTGACTGTTTCTTTTGCTGAGAAGAAGGTTTTTATTTTGAGGCTATTTTCTCATAATGATGCTATTTTTGCTTCTTTGATCCTCAGCCTGTGGGGCAGGAGAAGAGGCAGGATCAGTCTTTGCTTCTCTGCTGCTTACAGATTTTGCTCTATCACTTTACCTGCCACACCTCCCCCCCCAAAAAAAAAAATTCTCCCTAGAATCGTGGCTTCCAGAATCCCATGTTTTCAGCCCGATCATCATCCACATATTCTTGAACCTATGCTTGACCATCCCCTGGTCATTCCCCTTTCCCACTTAGGCACTTTCCCTAAATCCTTACCTTCCTGGTGAAATCAATATAAACATCAGTGATTCTTCCCCAAATCTGACCCCTCCTTTCCTTCACCTGCTCTTCATTATTGGTTTTGAATTCCACCTTGTCTGACCCACTCATTCCCTCTATCATATCCTGGACCCTCTCATTATCATTATCTTCCATTGCTAATGTCAATTTTAGGTATCTCACCCTCTGTCAGCCTTTGTCCTTGGTCATTCCTTCTGTCACCCAATTTTTGGGTGTGCCAAGTTTCAATCCTGATAATTTTCGATTGTGTTAAATTTCCATTGCTCCTGACCCACCACATTGTTCCTTGTTTTTCTCTTAATTCAGCTTTTGTCCATGGCCCACTATTGTAGTCAGTCTCTTGAAGATACCTTCAACTCGCTCATCCCTCTTTTCCTTTGTCTTAGTTTCCTTTTAACAATCCAATTCTTCATTCTGTGGTGAAACTAGCAAAGGCTGGAGAACCTGTGGCTCCACTGGCTGGCATCACTGAACTCATGACCTCCCAAGTGCAGGTGGACTCTGGAGCTGCCTGGTGAAGTTGCTGCCAGTGGCTGAACAATCCACATATCCACTTTCCTCAGGAATGATTTCACGTCTTCATTTCTCTCCTCAAATCCCCAACCCTTCTCCTCATCTTCTTCTCTACTGATGCTGCTGCTTCCTGTTTCATGGAGGAAATAGGTTCATAGACACTTCCTCCACAAGCACCCTCCCAGCACCACTGGTGGGCTTGGCTCACCTGTGCCCAAGTGGGTGCAGCCCACACTCCCACCCAAAGCAAGCCCCTCACTTGGTTCTAGATGCTCAGTCTCAGCCACTGTGCAAGCTGCTTATTCCCTGTGTCAGCCTCTATTCTCTCTGCTAGATCATTCCCATCAGCATAAAACTCTGAAGGGATGCCTCTCTACAAAAGGAAGCCTCCTCCCTGGCCCCAGCTGTCAATGCTCTCTTTTTCATTGTTCTTACAGCCAGACTCCTCACTGCCATTAGTTTGTGTTCACTGTCCCCCTCCACTTGGAATCTTTTCCCAGTAGAATTTTATTTCCACCACCTGTTGAAAACACCTTTATCAATGTCAACCAGAAGGCTTTTAATGTCTCCCATTGTCATTCCAAAGACTTAACTTCTGCCTTCTGAAATTCCAGTATCAAGGCTCATCAAGGCTCATCAAGGCTCAGCCCCCACCTAACAGGAGCATTTGGGAACCTATCAATTGTGTATCAAATGAAAACCTATCAATGTGTTCCTCACAGTCCTTATCTGTAATTATGAAATTCAAGCTGCTCAGAAAACTGAAATGGATTTTGTAACTCATGACAGCAAAACCAGATCTGAATACTGTAGATACTTTATTTAACCTACTCAGTGGTGATGCTGATAACATAATGACATAGAAAACTGCTGTAATTGATAGCAAAGTCAAGCCTCAGACCCTCCTTGGAGGTGTTACATAATATAGAGTTTATGCAGAAGAGCACATCAAGCCCCAAGGAATCTAGAAAAAGAGTTATGGACCTGGAGTAGAAATCTAAGATTGCATTCAGGAAGATAAATTTATCTGTAACTAGGCATGTTTTGATCATATATGAGTTTACAATAAAATGTTATTTTATGGGAATGAAAATAAACATTGGTTTTATGTTTATTTATATCAAATAACATCTTTAAGATATTATATATCTTAATTTTGCATGAAACATGTAGTTTCTAGTTATTGTATATAATTTAGGTAGATAATAATAAATAAACTTGTCAGAATCTTCATAAAACATCTGCTTCAAACAGTAATACTTGGAGAATTATTATTTATTCCTAAAGGGGAAAATATCTATAGAACTATAATTGTGTTTTTGTATAAAAACAAAGTAATTTTGTTAAGCATATGATATTATTCAGCAAAATATTTTGTTGTCATTTAAATTTACAGTATAAAATGCAAAATCATAAATGAGAACTTCAGTTGCTCTATTCAGCAGGCACATTAATCTGGCTACTTTCCATAGTGCTACAAATATTAGCCCTTTTAAATTGTCAAATTGTCTATATAATAGGCAATAATATAATCTACATTACAGATAAAGAAAGAAAGGGTAAATAACTTGCCCAATGTTATTCATGTTGAAAATAGATTTGGTTCAAAATAATATGTAGATCCATTGTCCTAATCGAAAGCTAATGGGGCCACAGTAACCCACAAATACTGTTATTTTAAAATAATTTGACTTAAAATAATTTCAGATGTAAATTACAATTTGCATGTTAGATCTATTAACTGTGAAATCAAAACTAAAATTGTGTGATTTTTTGTATTACTTCTCAGTGAATAAAACTGGTCATTGTACACTTTCAAATCATTACATTACTTCTCAGTTAAAAGACATACAGAAATGATGCAGATACCAATGCCATGACAATAAATTGGGACTAAAGAAACTTCTTCCATCAATTGACAAATGTACAATTATGTTTTAACCATACTACTATTGAGTAAAACTAATTTTTTAAAATTATTTAAAGTTACATGGGTAGTAATTAAGATATTTTAAAAATTATTTTACAAGGGGTACATTTTTATATCTCAGCAATAATCCTTTATTTGTTGGGGAACCTAATTGGAATAGAAGTCAGATATGAAACAAATATTCATGTGTGTGCTTTCATATGTTTTTCTCCTCAATTTTTTACATTGAAAAATTTCTAACCATAGAAAATTTAAGAGTAGTCATTATTAATATTCACATACATTCCACTCATATTCATTAGCATTTTGCAATCTTTGATTGCTGAGCCATTTAAAAACAAGTTGTAGATATTATCACTTATCAATTCCCTAAGTCTTTGGAATGCATTTCCTAAGAATGAGGATATATTCTTGTATAGCTATAATATAATGATTATATCAAAACATTTAACAATGATGCCATAAAGTTTTTTGTATAAATAATAATTTTATATCATTTTCAAATTTTCCCAGTAAGATCTTTTATGAGCTTTTGTTTGTATATTTATTTATTACTTTTTTAGTTAGTGTCCAATAAACATTGTGTGTAGAATTTAATTGTCAGGTCTCTTTAGTCTTCTGAAATCTAGAACAGTCTTCTGGCATTGTTTTCCTTCATGACATTGAGATTTTGAAGACTACCTACATGTTAGTTATTTTGAAAAATATTCCCATATCTGTATTTCTCAAATTATTTCTTGATTAAACATTTTTGGAATAAATTCTATAGTGTTATTATGTATTTCCTCATGGTATCATATCAGGAGGTATATAATGTCACCTTGCTCCATAATTGGTGACACTCAGTTTGATTGATTGGTTAAAGTGGTGTCTACTTTAGTTAAGAAATCAGAGTTACAACTCATTGGTAGTGCACTTTCATAGCATTCATGAGGTCCTGAGATTGATTCCAAGTACAACAAATGTTAAAGAGATTTTGCATCACTATGACCAAAAGACATGACAAGAACAACATAGAGGAGGAAAAACCTATTGTGTCTCATGGTTTCAGAGGTTCAGTCCATTGTTAGCTGACTCCAAAGTTCTTGGCCCTAGGTAAAGTAGAACATCAAGGTGGAAGTGGGTGGTGGAGAAAGAAAGCTCAGGACATGAGGGAAGGAAGGAAGTTTTTCAAACAGGAAATGATGAACAAGAGAATCTTGTAACATTGGGAAGGAAGACTAAATAGGAGAAATATGAGTATATACAAGGGATTTTATATAGTGGTTTTTGAAACAAAAATTGCAATGCTATGGGACACTCAAAATAATAGTATTTAAAAGTAAGAAAGGTAAAGGAATTGAAGCAGAAGTAAGGTGTCCACACTTCACTCAAAGTGGTAAATGTTGATACTTACACAACAGTCTCCTGACTTTGAGGACACACCTGTATATATTAATAGAAAGAACAGTCAACTAGGAAATTATGCAAAGAGGTGGACTTGAAAGCACTCTAATTATTGCAAGATGATTGGAGGAGAGGGTAGTGTTTTCAAATAAATGGTACTGGGACAACTGTATACACACACTCAAAAGAAATTAAAGCAGTTATTTTTAATTTTTGAATCTTAGTGTAGCAGGTTAAAATACTTATCCAATGGCTTATATTTTTCTTGACAATCATGTGTTTTATAAATCAGCAAATAATTACCTGGACTTTCTATTTCTTTTAAAATATCAGAAAATCGATTAATTTTCACATGGCAACAGTTGGTAGGTGCAGAACATAGGGCCACCTCTTTTAAGTGAGTGTTGGAGTTTTCAGGTTTCCCACACTCACTTGGGAATTTGTTAGTGAATTACCACAGGTTGTCTCAGAGAGATTCTATGACTCTGTTATCCTTGGGGAAAATATTAGTTGATCTCTCCATCAATTTGCATAACAGAATACATGAATAAAAAAAATTGTAAATTCTCTTTACTCACCTCAACTAATAAATGGTAAATATTTCTTCAGCTTGAAGATGGAGCCCAAGACTAAAGGATTAAAAGAGCAGCAACAGCAGCATAAGAAACTTCTGGAAGCCATGCTTTCTCAGGATTCCTTTGAGTCCATCCACAGCCCTACCCCATCTGTAACAGAAGAAGACATTGACAAGGAAGATGATGCAATGGAGTTGCTGGGTAACTTTAAAAAATAATAATTTATCTCTTTCTTTTTTTCCTCTTGTATTGTAAAGTATGCAGTGGTTAAGAGGTTTTTAACAAAGTTTTGAATAATTTGTCATAGGAAAAAGAGAACATTTAAACATATTCATTAGATTAGACTTTCATGAAGTTAAATGTAAGAACCAAATTGAAATCAGCTAAGCATGTGAAATATTTATTAGACTATATTTTGTGCTTTGTATATGCAGCACTTTGCCTTCCAATACTTAATCAAGCTTTATTGTGTGTGCAACTGTGATAAAAATTCAAGTCTGTCTGCTTTATTCTCTGATTATAATTCCCTTGTTCACACCTATTATCCTTAATATATATCTAAAGTACACATTTTAGTCCTCATCTCAAGATGTCCCTCTGTTATTTTAAGGATGCTTTAGAAAAAATAGAATAAAGTTGAAACAGGCAGTTAGTAAATTAGTGTTTTATGTGTTCCATAAATGACAGGAACATTTGCAAAGTTTTTAAAGTCTCTTCAGGTTCATTACTTTCATGAAAACTATTAATCTTGTATATATAGAATATCTTTTTATATGTCTTAGTGAAGCATATGTATGTTTTGCTCCTGTATAAATTTCTCTTATTTATTCAGTTATTGTGGCACAAGGGATTGAACCCAGGGCCTTGTGCATGCTAGGAAAATGCTGTACCACTGAAATACACCCCTAACTCCCCAACACATAGGTAGTTTTTAAATTGAGCCTCACTTTAGAAAATCATTTTTTCAAAAGAAGAAAATGAAATTTTATTTTAGAGAGTTAGCCATCTGTAACACAATGTGTTTTTAATTCAGTGATATCAGTTTGTCCATATAAATATTTAAAACAATTTCTGAATTTTTTGTGACAAGATACTACTATATTTAACTGGAAAGAGAAAAATAAGGTAATACTTTGAAAGCTTCACATAAGTTTTACATATAAAATATGGAGTCCCAGGGGGAAAAAGAAATGTTCTAAAGATATTTTTTCTAAATCACATTTCTTAATTTAAAGTGTCAATGGTAGTAAAGTACTTTCATTATAATAAATGATGCATGTCTCCATATTTAGACTTCAGAGGTCTTACATAGTCAATAATGGCAGGTTCAAAATGGTTCCTGGTATAATAACTGCATTAGTTCCACCATTAGGGAGACTGTATAGTGGCATTTTTACTACATGCAATTAATAATCTTTCTTTTTCCTTTTTTTTTTTGCATTTTTAAAACAATTAATTCTTTCTCCTCACCTATAAATCATTAGTGTGGTAGATGTGCCAGATGTAGTCACAGTATCTGCATTCAACTTCCATTCAACATTCAATAAACATTTACTGAGCACTTATGTGCTAGGCTGGGCTTGGTCCCGGGGATATAAAAATAAAATAATAATTGTCTGTTTGCAGGAACTTTGCACTCAAAGCACTCAAAATAAAAATGTAAATACATCACTCTAGTGGTGTTTTCTACCTGCAATAATTGGGCTAAGCACCCACTTGCATATAAAGGTGATATTTAATCCAGAAGTGAGGGACAGTGATCAGAGAAAGTGTCTGAGACATGCTGATGCCCCTGGTTAGTCCTGAAGGACAAGTAGGAATAAGATTATTGGGTGTCATGTTGTCATTGCTCTTGTAGGTTTGTTCACAGAGATATGGGCTCTTCTGTGACTGGTCCTCTGTTTTGGTCAGTAACAGTGAGGGGGGATGAGACCAAGGGATTCTTGAATGAGACACAGGTTTCTTCTCAGTGCTGGTATCCCCTACATTTCAGCTGCTCTGTTATGACATTTCTTGTTTTCCAACTAGAGGATTGGGTTTTGGAGAATACGTAATGATAAGCAATTCATAATTTTCCTTTGTTAATTCTTTTTTTTTTTATTTAGACATTTTAGTCTGTGTACTGAGCAAGTTTAATATTTAAGTTTGGACTTTCTCTTTGTAATCCCACACATCTCAGCAGAGGTTAGTGGTGGAAGAATAATGTTGGTTTCTAAGTTATAAAGTTTCCCTGTGATAACATGGAATTGTCTACGTCCACTGGACTATTCTACAAATAGTACCAAGTACATTTTCTTAGTTTTGAAACTGTTTGTAGAGTAACATGCAAAATACAAATGTTAAGTTCTTGAAAATTTATGTGATATCAAATTTTAGGACATAGGACTATTGTAAGATGCAAGAGAGACATTTGGTATTTCAAATATCTTTTTGAATCTATGATATGTTGTAGAATGAGTATGCTAAAACTTATGTGTTTTTAAGGGTTTAACTTGTTATGTATATCAGGATATAACTGGCTAAAATTTTATTTATCATGCATGGGAAGCACTCTGTAAACCTTATGAGGTAATGCATAAGTCAAAGGTATAATTATTACCTAATATTAATATAAACAATGATTATTCCTCAATAAAATAGGTTGATATAAAGGGAAACATTTTTTACTTGTACTAGTAGATATTAGTAAAACTGGTGATTCTTGTTTCAGCCATGAAAATATCTAGCATTGTTAATATATTATTGATTAATAGTTAATTACTCAGTTGTTTAATTGTATATATGTGGATTTCTTTTTTAACTGTTTTAGGTATATGAAAATATTATATATGGCATCTATAATTTTTAAAATAGAATAAGTGTTCTCTGTAAGATTGTTTTAAATACTGTCTACAGATGCATAGTACAAAAGTAGGTTAATATAATATTAATGCTACCTATCAGGTAATAAAATAGCCAAACTTGTAGAATTTTAATACACAACAGTTTTAAACACCTTGGAAATTGATTCTGTAATTATGAGACATTGAATAATATATCTGACATGTAACCTCAAACTATGTAGTTCTCAACCACAAATGCAAAATATTCTTAAATATTTATGTTGGCAATTAATGGCCACAATGAGTAAAATATTTTACTAAAAATTTTTCTTAAAAATTATTAAAATCTAGACAGGCATGGTGGTGCATGCGCATAATTCCAGTGATTCAGGAGGCTGAGGTAGGACAATCACAAGTTCAAAGACATCCTCAGCAACTTAGAAAGACCCTAAGCAACTTAGTGAGACCTTATCTCAAAATATAAAAAAAATAGAAAGGGCTAGGGATGTGGCTCAGTGGTTAAGTGCCTCTGGGTTCAATGCCTGGTACCAATTTTTTAAAAAAAGATGTTTTGAAATCAGTTTTTTTGAAAATATGGTGAAAAGGTGTCATGATAGAAAAAAAAAGTAATTTATAAAAATTATATTTATTCC
Source organism: Marmota monax (assembly GCF_021218885.2). Taxonomy (NCBI): domain Eukaryota; kingdom Metazoa; phylum Chordata; class Mammalia; order Rodentia; family Sciuridae; genus Marmota; species Marmota monax. The sequence continues at coordinate 5,462 of NW_026692032.1, read as the reverse complement.
ATTCTTCTTAAAGAAAATTTTGAGGGGCTTCATTAGTTTAAAAGATTTTTCAGTTTGTAAATATGAGCCCATTTTTATTACATTGCATGAATTTATCATCTTATTCTATTTGAAACTCAAATAGCTATTATGTGTTTGATATTTTCCATGTGATTTATTCTGATTTTTATTCATTTTTTAAATCCTCAGAATTATATTTGACAGATATAACTAGCTTTCTACAGATTTTAGTATGAAATATTACTTGTAAAAATTTTTAGGCTTTCTTAAAATTGGTGCTGAGGCATATATCTAAAAGTCACATTCCAGAGATGCTTAAAAATAAAAACATTGGTCATGCTTTATGCTTTCCATCCTTAGCTTATAATTATATAAAACTAAAATTATATTCCCAACCCAAATAAAGTTATTACAAACAGATATCACTTGTTTTAAAATGAGTAATGATGAACAGTTTATAATTAAACTGATTATTTTGCTGAATGTCGTCATTGAATTTCTGTAACCTCAATATTATGCCAAATTTTGTAAAATAAAAACTTAATTTGTTAGAGGGGCTCATTACCTTGAGGCATTCTTTTGGAAAATTGTTTTACATCCTGATCAACCTTCTAGAAAAAGAATATTCACTGTTGTTTTTTTAAATCAAAGACCCCTTAAAACAAAAAGCTCCCCATCCTTGCAAATTAAGAACACACGTTTCACCTAGTGAAAAACAAATGCTTTTTCTCAATGATGTCAAAATACAAAAAGGAAGGGGACCCTAAATGTTTTCTGAAAAATTATCTATGTATGTATGTATGTATGTTTGTATGTATGTATGTATCTATCTATCTATGTATGTATGTATCTATCTATCTATGTATCTATGTGTCTGTCTATAATTTAAGGTATATAGAACACTCTGAAATACAGAGTACCATACAAATGCACTTTTGTCAATTTTTTTTTCTTTTGAGTATTGATGAATAGAACTCTCAGGATGACAAAAAAGTTGTCACTTTAAAATGAGGATTAAAAGATTCTTGACAAAAGTCTGAATATTTTGAAAAATTAAATCTGTGTATGCTTCAATATTGTCCATAAGATTGCTTAAAATACTATATGTAAAGTTATTCAATACAATAGAAAAATGATTTAATATAGAATTAGTACATAGTGGAGAATAACATACCCCAACATTTGTTGTTTTAAGATATAACAAATTTTTAAGAACCACTGAAGTTAGTGCTCTAAATCTCAGATACTGATAAAATAACGTCCCAATTACCTCAATCTGACTAGGAGGTCTCATCTTGAAATATATGATATTCTAAAAAATTCCAGTAATTATTGTGACTGTTGATGACTACAGTTAACCAGATTATTGAAAATCTACACATGTATTTTTTTTTTACTTTTCACTAAATCAATCTGCATAGTTGAAAAAATAGGACTTTATGAAGATGTATGAAAATATCTTTCACATGCTAAATAGTGTTTTATCATGGTAAGCCTGTGTTTTACAGTAACAGTCCTGTGAAATGTTCCTCACTACAGAGTTTTCACTTATGTTTCTGAATCCTAACTTCAGCTGTTTTTGGTGCCATCTCTGCCTGCACAAATGCCAAGTGAGTGCAGCTTGAAGTGTGGCCTTTGAGGAGCTGAACATGGCCCTGTGCTTGCCTTGCCATAATCCAATGATGACATTTGAGAAAATCCATTCAAACACATTCATTCAGCAAGTATAATGCACCTGCTCAGTAAATTGCACTAGTTCATACTAACATATAATACTGGTAATACTGCATCTTACGTTTTCTAATAACCATGACCTCTTTGGGGTTTGAGAAGAGGGTGAAGAGTGGGAATGTTTTTCCCATTGAGACCCAAATAAGTTGTAGTTTTCTGACAGTTCTCAATTGTTCTATTCATTCACTCACTCACTCATTCATCCATTCACAGACTTATTAATTTCTTAAATGTGTAACTCTCACCTCCAGAGTAACTATCATTATGTTTATGGGAGTCCAAATTTGAACAAACATGGAAGTTTTGACTCCAGGAAGGTGATTTTTAAGATTTGGTTTCCTTCCAAATCATCTGGGGGGTTCATTTAAGTACATTGTCCAGTGGTCCCTGCCCCCATTTTTTTTTTGATTCATTAGATTTGGATACAGCCCATCAATATACATTTTTTTCTACAGGAATGTCCTCCTCCCTTTCTGTAGATTCCATTGCAGTGGATCTGTAGAGCATTCAGGAACCCTAACCTAGTATTTATATTCAGTGAAAATTTTTGTTAGATATAATGTACTGGAAGTGAGGAGGATATTAGAAAGTCTATTTTTTTTTTAACAAAAGATCATGAAATAGAGGTTTCTGAGTTAACTAAGCTCTTCCAAAGCTGTCCTGGAAACAATGAAGTTTTGCTATCAAACTTTCACTAATGTAGTTTATATCACCTTTTTATCCCTCTTGCTGATATATTTTTACAAGATCATTTGCTTATAGTAGAGGAGTTATAAAAGTTATAAATGATTCTAGCATAAACCTGAGAAATTTTTTCTTTCTTATTCGATTTTATCATCAGATCATATTAAAACCTTACCATGTTTACTGTGCTTTTCTTACATGTGACTCAGCCGCCCTCCTCATAGCCTTTTAGATGGACTTCTGCTTGGCATTGTTTTCATTTTCCATCCTATTCATTCTTTAATTCTGTTTCTTGTCAACAGAGGATCAGAACATTTGCAAATATAACCAAGGTTTGGAGGTAGAGATTGCCCTTTAAATAAATATAATAGCTCATCATATTAAATGATTTACTTTTATGGAGTTTAATAAGAAATGTTGGGTGTTTTTTTTTTCCCTGTAAGTTTGTTTTCCAATGGTAAAATTAGATTAATGTTCATAATTAAATCAATAATTTACAAATAAAACCTAAACCCATAAACAAAATCTTGCCAATGTCCCTTCATCTCAACTGTATACCAGGTGAAAATTTCTTTATTTGCGAGATAGCTGTTTGTAATATATTTGTAGTTAGTAGAGTTGCTTATTTTAATATATATTTATCATTTTGAATAAGTTACATATTGACTCATAGCAATGATAATGTGCTTTACGTGTTTATGCTACTTTTCACTGAGTATTTTGGCAAAGCTGGGGGGCCACCGTGTGATGTGGTCTTTGTGGCCTGTGGTCAAAGCACTGGGCTAAAATTCTAAGACCCAAGTCCAGCCTTCATCCTTTCTCTGCTATTTTTAACATCTGAGCTACAAGTAATTACTTTTAGTACACTAGTAACAACTTATCACTCTCATACTCCAAAAGAAAAATGTTATACTGATAACATTCCCTGAAATGTTATTAATTTTGGAGGTTGAATAGTCCCTGAAAGTGCTATTACTTTTTTTTTTCTTTTTGTCATGGCTAACAGGAATATTGAAAAAAATGATGCTAGATTTTAAGCAAAAAAATGCTTTCTTTCAAATAAATTGATATTCCCTAACCCACCTACATTTCAGGTAGATACAAGCAGAAGAACAAAAGAGTTCCTTTAACTTCGTGCAATTGCCTACTGAGAGTAAAAATTTATGTTTCTTAGGATATAGTAAAAGGGTTGGAGAGAAAGCAAGTGAAGCTATAAATGTATTTGCCTGCCAAAATATGTAATAAGTCAGTACAAAGTACTCCATCTCATTTTTTAACATGGATATTTAAACAAAGGTAGACATTTATGTGATTTGGTTTTGGTGTGGAGCAAATTACTCTCCTGTCTTTAATTTTCTTGCTTATAAATGTATAATTTCTAGGAGAAAATAAAAATGTTTTGTGCTTATCCATGTGTCGATATGAAAAAAGTAGAAGTTGGGGAAGGAATAAGAGGAGGAGATACAAAAAAAAAAAAAACTAGAAGTTTGTACTCTATGTTTATATGCTTCTGTGTAAATAAAGTCATAAATATGTTGAAAATATTTAAGCTTTAAAATTATATTGGTATTATAATATATTGATATATGCTTTCCAATTATATTGATAAATTATATTGATATTATAATATTATATTGATATTCGCTTTCCAATTATATTGATACATAAGTACATATTTGAAGTAGCACAATTATGATGGTTCTACATTAATACATCGTATAAGCAAATCTCAACCAAATTAAAACCAGTGTTAAATATTGTTAGGGTTTTGTTTCTTTTGAAATAAACTTGCCCTTTATACATATTTAATAAAAAGGTGATGTTGTATTTCAAGATGATTTGTTTAGCTATGTTAATGTTTTTAATATAATTTAGACAAATCTGAATTTTAATGTAAGAGACATTTGAAATGGTGCAAAGTCTTAATTTTATTATATTTTTTTCTTGGTTGAAAATGTGCAAAGGAAGTGTAATTAATTCAGCAATTATTTGCAAATTAACATCAAATTCAATAGTTATTAAAGATATTATATGGATCTTACTGAATTGTTTAAAGTGATTGTATAAATTATAGGCATTTGTTTAGATTTTTATATATGACAATATCATTGACAACTTTCTCATCATCTCTGAATGGAAATGTTAAAATTATCGAAGTTGAATACTTGAATATGCATTCACAAAAGAGTGGCCACAAAACTTGCCAGTTATTTTCATCATCTGAGAAACAGTATCTTTTTTGATAAAACTAATTCAAATTTGTTAATATATATTTTATTAACACAGTTTTAAAATTCCAAATGTCTAAACTGGTCCTATCTGTGAATTTCTTTTGGAGTGAAAATATGTTTTTGTTTTCAAATGTCTTATATTCTATTATTTCAGAGAGAAATATACTTAGCAATAGTGAATGTATGTTTTTTTTTTTTATCACTCTAAGTCTTTTAAATAGAAGAATACTAAAGAGTACAAAAGGAAAGAGATTACAATGTTCTAGTGGAGATAAATTAATTCTCACAATTTTAATGTGTTTTTCAATTTTTTGGTTTGGTTGGGACAAAAGAGAATTTAACTCCTGTGTTAATATAGGATGAGTTTGCTTGTATTAGAATGAAAACTTATGGAAATATCACATAAAATTTCTTTAAAATTCATCTTTTCAGGAATTTCTAGGAGTTTACTGGTTTAACAGTTTTTCTTCTCATAAGTTCTGTCAAGTTTACTTTTTAATTACTGACATTTAGAAAGGACTGTGTGTTTTAAAACTTTAATGTAGAGTAATATTAATACAGTAAAACAAAATTAATATTAATTATCTTACAAAATTAATTTTGTAGAAACACTAAATAGCAGAATGTTAAAATTAATAACAGCATGAGCTTTATTTGTAGATACATAACCCTTGTTTCATATTTCATCAGTGCTTCTAATCTATGACTTGAGGATAGTAACTTTCTTCCTGCAGATATCAGACATCAGAAAAATGGGAGTAATAAAAATACTTAGTGAGTTTTGTGAAGATTAGGTAAAATAAACCATAGATAGTT